>NC_073382.1:1734947-1839947 GCF_028641065.1 Leucoraja erinaceus
GTCCCCCCTTAACCTTCTGCGCTCCAAAGAATAAAGATCTAACTTGTTCAACTTTTCTCTGTAACTTAGTTGCTGAAACCCAGGCAACATTCTAGTAAATCTCCCATGTACTCTCTCTATTTTGTTGACATCTTTCCTATAATTTGGCGACCAAAATTGTACACCATACTCCAGAATTGGCCTCACCAATGCCTTGTACAATTTTAACATTACATCCCAACTTCTATACTGGAACAGGGGCAAGAGAAGACTACAGGGCTCCACAGAATGGGAACGGTGGCGCAGCAGTGGAGGTGCTGCCTTACAGCGCCAGAGACCCGGGTTCGACCCTGGCTACGTGTGCTGTCTGTACGGAGTTTTACCTGTGAGCGCGTAGGTTTTCCCCGGGTGCTCTAGTTTTCTCCCACACTCCAAAGAGGTACAGGTTTGTAGGTTAATAGGGCTTTGGTAAAAGTTATAAATAGTCCCCAGTGTGAATGATAGTGCTAGTGTACGGGGACCGCGGTCTTGGTGGGCCGAAAGGCACTACATTCGCGCTGTATGTCTAAATTAAACTAAACTACCATGGAAACACAAGGAACTGCAGATGCTGGAATCCTGAGCAAAACACAAACTGCTGGAGGAACTCAGCAAGTCAGGCAGCATCTTTTAGGGAGGGGGGAATGTATAGTCTACATTTTGTCTGAAGGAAGGTCCCAACCCAAAACGTCGCCTACCCATTGCCAGCATAAATGCTTCTTGACCCACTGGGTAACTCAAGTACTATGCCTAGTTTAGTTTAGTTTAGTTCATTGTCATGTGAACTGAGATACAATGAAAAGCTTTTGTTTCATGCAAACCTGTCAATTTGAAGAAGGGGTCTCTACACGAAACGTCACCCATTCCTTCTCTCCAGAGGTGCAGACTGTCCTGCTGAGTTACTCCAGCATGTTGTGTCCACGGCGGATGGACACTCTATATAACTAGAAGTCTCATCTTGACCACTTCCTGTCTGCGTTGTATATTGATTTTAGAAAAAACGCTATCCTATATCACTATGAGTTTTGGGCAACTTACTCACAGTCTTCCTCCGCTGAGGCAGCCCTGAGGATTTTTCCGATTGATGAAAAAAAAAAATTATGAATGTTTAAAAAATCTTTCTGATTGGCCCTCTCGTCTGTCAATCACCATGATGAAGGTAATGCCCCTTCTGGGGGGGGGGGGGCAGGACTATAAAATCCCAGATGCCTGGACGTGAGTCACTCTGGGAGATCGCGAGGGAGAGGCTACAAATGTGATTCTAAGCTGTGAATCAACTGAAATGTGAGTCTGCAATGTACTTGCAATAAATGATTTGTTAGCCCTTAATGAAAATGAAAATGAGTTGTTTGGCCTGCTCTGTGCTTGAAACTGCAATGGAAATGGAAATGAAATTAAAATGCAATGTTTGGGCTGCCCTGCGCTTGAAACTGCAATGGAAATTGAAATGAAATGAGTTGTTTGGCCTGCCTTGTGCTTGAAATGGAAATGGAAATGGAAATAGAAATGGAAATGAATGTTCTTTGGCCTGCCCTGTGCTTGAAATTGAAATAGAAATGAAATGAGTTGTTGGGCCTGCCTGAAACCATTCATTTTGGCCCACGGCCCCTATTAGCCGAGAAACCAGTCCCTTTTTGCCCAAAATGCCTGTATTAGCCCAGGTGGAGCATTTTGGCCCAAAAGGCCCGTGCCAGGCCAGGAAAAGTCCAGAGAAAGTGCCTTTCACTGAGATTTCAATCTGATTTTTCTTAAATAGTCCTTTCGGCCCATCAGACTTGTATTAGCTGAGGAGGTGTCCCTTCGGCCCATCGGTAAGTATTCCCCCTGCAGGTATTGAACCTCACACCAGTTTTTTCTCCCTCCCTTCATTGGCTCCCTGAGAGATCCAGGCTAGGATAGACTTTCCTCCTTCATTGCTGTGCTATGCAGAAAAATATGAAAAATGGCTAAAATTGATTCTCCACCCTCTTCCCCTTCTCTCTCATAGTCTCTCATCTGTTTTGGGCGGAATGTCTGGCATTTTCTGAGCTGCCCACCAGGCCTGAGGGACTGAGCTGCCAGCCCACCAGCCCCTGAGTGACTGAGCTGCCAGCCCACCAGGCCTGAGTGACTGAGCTGTGAGCCCAAGAATCCATTCGGCCCACAATTTCCATACTAGCCTGCTGGACACCAGCCCCTTCGGCCCACAACATCCATACTAGCAATCCAGTAAGCTACCCCCCTCTCCCACACTGGCCACCAATATTGGAATTGGTGGAGAGGTGGAATATTGCATTGGGGGACCAGCCCTACAGTGTGAACATGGGACCCAACGGGTCCCACTTAGTCTAGTACATGATTACAATAGGCCCATCCACTGCGATGTATGATAAATGTGTACAAAATCATGAGAGGAATAGATCAGGTAGATGCACAGAGTCTCTTGCCCAGAATAAGGGAACCAGAGGACCAGAGGACATAGGTTCAAGGTGAAGGGGAAAAGATTTAATAGGAATCCGAGAGGCAACTTTTTCCACACAAATGATGGTGGGTGAATGGAACAACCTGCCAGAGGAGGTAGTTGAGGCTGGGACTATCCCATTGATTAAGAAACAGTTAGACCAGTACATGAATAAGACAGGTTTGGAGGGATATGAACCAATTGTGGGCAGGTGCGACTAGTGTAGTGGGGACATGTTGGCCTGCGTGGGCAAGTTGGGCCAAAGGGCCTGTTTCCACACTGTATCACTCCATGACTTTCTATGATGTTTAGAGCAAGATAAATTCCGGTAAAGTCCAATCAGCGATAGTCCAAGGGTCTCCAAAGCGGTAGATGGTAGTTCAGGACTGTTCCCTCGTTGTTTGTCTGGTTGGAGTTTGCACACTCTCCCTGTCACTATGTGGGTTTACATAGGATGCTCCTGCTCCCTCTATCATCCCAAAGACATGCAATGTCGGTGGGTGAATTGTTCGCTGCAGATTGCCCTTGGTTTGCAGGTGATTGGTAGAAGCTGGGGGGGAGTTGATGGGAATGTGGAGAGATTTAAAAAAAAAATGGTGGTATTAATATAAGATATGGATTAATATAGGACAAGTATAAATGGGTGGTTGATTCTATACTATACAACAGGAGGTGCAACTCCAGAGCAAACAAAATCATGAGAGACCTCTTCCACCCCTGCAACGGACTGTTCCAGCCGCTACGGTCAGGCAAACGCCTCCGTTGCCATGCAGTGAGAATGGAGAGGTTGAGAAGGAGTTTCTTCCCAGAGGCAATTCGGACTGTAAACGCCTTTCTCACCAGGGACTAACTCTACAGAACGTTTTTCCTTCTATTATTTATTATGTAAAAGAATATGTGTGTTATGATTGTGTTTATAATTTGTTTGGTTGTTTTGTTGTTTGTCTTTTGCACAAAAGTCCGCGAGGATTGCCACTTTCATTTCACTGTACATCTCATATGTGTATGTGACAAATAAACTTGACTTGACTTGACTTGATGGTCAATGGAGACTCAGTGGACTGAGCAAGGGCTTGTTGCTATGACTTAATGAAAAATTACTTTAATCTACTGAAAGCTTTCTATGGTAATCCAGTACAACTAACAAGTAGTTTAGCATAATACGTAATGTCCTTTTCAGTTGTTTTATTAATGGGCTCCCCATGGGATGGATTAGCTCATTGTCTACCGTAGAACTGACTTTTAGAGGCAGGGCACAAAGTGCTGACTGGATTATATAGCGTACTCAGTATCACCATCCAGGGATAGAGTTCAAGGCAACATGACCAAGCAATATTGGCTTTTTAGTGGATTTTACACTTGGGAAAATCAAGCGATATTTAAGTAGGAATTTAAACAGTGAGCATTTCGCAACACTGCTGCCAACTTGGGGGCGACTTAATGGTGCTCAAAGTGGAAACCACATCATGGCTACCCTTCAGGTGTTAGTTCTTGCTGGGAATTAACACTCAGGGTCTTTTTTTTTTTCCCCTGAAGTTAGCCACAAAATGCCAGAGTAACTCATCGAGTCTGGCAGCATCTTTGGGGAAAAAGCAGAGGGTGAGGTTTCTATTCGGGACCTGTCTTCAGTCTGGTTCTCTGATGAAATAATGGGTGATTTGGAAAACATTAGACTAGTCTTAATTGACAAACCAGAATTAATTGCTAGAATATGGTCTCCATTTATTGATTTTCTGAAAGGGTAAATTGGTCCAGCACGGAAAGTTGACTGAAACAAATCCAGGATTACATGAAGTCAAGTCAAGTCAAGTCAAGTCAAGAATAGTTACATTTTATAATCTACGGACTGTGTTATTGGTAATTTATCCTATTTCCTTCTCTTTTTCCCCCCTTTCTTTCTATCTATAAAAAAAATAAACAAATAGAAGCTGTGTTGATATGTAATTAATAAACTAGGATCCCAGCTATTAACAATATGTAATTGATAAACAAATTGTTTTTTTTGATTACAATATGTATATGCTTCTAATAAAAATATTATTTAAAAAAAGATATAGAGATATAGAGACTGTAAATGTCTCTGTTGTAATCATGTATTGTCTTTCTGCTGACTGAATAGCACGCAACAAAAGCTTTTCACTGTAACACGGTGCTAAACTGACCTGAGCTCGCCGACAACAGCACTGTTGTTGGACGAATCACAGATGGTTACTTGATGCCACGACTAGCATCACGGCCTGCTACGCCCTACCTACGACCTCATGACGACCATGCTGCGAGTACGAGTCAAGGGCAAACTCGGCAGAGGTCGTGAATTAGGTGGTGAAAGTGGGACAGCCCCTTTACACCAGCTCACTACACTCAAGAGTAAGAGTCAAGAGTGTTTATATTGTCATGTGTCCCAGATAGGACAATGAAATTCTTGCTTGCTGCAGCACAACAGAATATGTAAACATAGTGAAGAATAAAAGTTCAGTGTGTGTGTGTGTGTGTATACACATGCACACATACTCAATCTCAATAAGTAACATACATGGTGCAATAATAATGATAGTCTGTTGCAGCTCAGAACTTATTTGTTGACGTGTTTCATAGCCTGATGGCTGTAGGGAAGAAGCTGTTTCTGAACCCGGACATTACAGTTTTCAGGCTCCTGTACCTTCTTCCCAATGGTAATGGTGAAATGAGTGTTTGGCCAGGATGGTGTGGGTCTTTGATGATGTTGGCTGCCTTTTTGAGGCAGCGACTTCGATAGTTCCCTTCGATGATGTGGAGGTCTGTAAGTTATTGGGGCAAATCCTCCAAAATCATGGAAGAACCCCTACAGGTCAAAGCCGGTGATGGACTGGGCAGTGGTCACAACTTTCTGCAGTCTTTTCCGCTCCTGGATGTTCAAGTTGCCGAACCAGGCCACGATGCAACCAGTCAGTATGCTCTCTACTGTGCACCTGGAGAAGTCCAGGAGGATCCCCTTCGACATGCCGAATCTCCGTAATCTTCTCAGGAAGTAGAGTCACTGATGTGCCTTCATTATAGTTGCACCAGTGTGCTGGGTCCAGGAAAGATTTTCGTAAATACGCACGCCCAGGAATTTGTAATCTTTGACCCCCTCCACCATCGACCCGTTGATGTATACAGGATTTTGGGTCCTCATCCTTCCCCTACCATTATTTGTGATATCTAACTTCACCACCCATTTAAGACCAATGACACATTTTTGAACGTTTATGAACATACGAGTCAGAAGCAGGAATAGAACATTCAGCCTTATACTTACTAGATCATTCAACAAGATGATGTTCGTTTTTATTTTGGCACTGACAACAGTGGGCCAAAGGGGTCTGATCCTGCGCTGCTCTATGTTCTAAGTGCTGGTAAATGAGATTAGTATTGATGGTTATTTGATGGCCAGCATGGACATGGTGGGCCGAAGAGCCTGATTCTGTACTGTGTCACTCTTAGACTGATACAGAAAATGGTGAGATCATAAGAGATAGGAGCAGAATTAGGCCATTCAGCCCATCAAGTCTACGACACCATTCAATCATGGCTAATCTATCTCTCCCTCCAAACGCATTCTCCTGCCTTCTCCTCCTAACCTCTGACACCCATACTAATTAAGAATCTATCTATCTCTGCCTTAAATAGATCCACAGACTTTGCCTACACAGCCTTCTGTGGCAAATAATTCCATCCTCTGACTAAAGAAATTCCTCCTCATCTACTTCCTAAAATAAAGTCCTTTAATTCTGAAGCTATGACCTCTCATTCCTAGACTCTCCGGCTAGTGGAAACATCCTCTCCATATCCACTGTATCCAAGCCTTTCACTATTTGGTATTTTTCCATGAGTTCCCCCCTCATTCTTCCAAACTCCAGCGAATACAGGCCCAGTGCCTGTACAGATAATGTCATAGAAACATAGAAATTAGGTGCAGGAGTAGAGGCCATTCGGCCCTTCGAGCCTGCACCGCCATTCAATATGATCATGGCTGATCATCCAACTCGGTATCCTGTACCTGCCTTCTCTCCATACCCCCTGATCCCTTTAGTCACAAGAGTCACATCTAACTCCCTATTAAATATATCCAATGAACTGGCCTCAACTACCTTCTGTGGCAGAGAGTTCCACAGATTCACCACTCTCTGTGTGAAAAATGGTTTTCTCATCTCGGTCCTAAAAGATTTCCCCCTTATCCTTAAACTGTGACCCCTTGTTCTGGACTTCCCCAACATATAACCATATAACAATTACAGCACGGAAACAGGCCATCCTGGCCCTACAAGTCCGTGCCAAACAACTTTTTTTCCCCTTAGTCCCACCTGCCTGCACTCATACCATAACCCTCCATTCCCTTCTCATCCATATGCCTATCCAATTTATTTTTGAATGATACCAATGAACCTGCCTCCACCACTTCCACTGGAAGCTCATTCCACACCGCTACCACTCTCTGAGTAAAGAAGTTCCCCCTCATATTACCCCTAAACTTCTGTCCCTTAATTCTGAAGTCATGTCCTCTTGTTTGAATCTTCCCTATTCTCAAAGGGAAAAGCTTGTCCACATCAACTCTGTCTATCCCTCTCATGATTTTAAAGACCTCTATCAAGTCCCCCCTTAACCTTCTGCGCTCCAGAGAATAAAGACCTAACTTATTCAACCTATCTCTGTAACTTAGTTGTTGAAACCCAGGCAACATTCTAGTAACATCGGGAACAATCTTCCTGCATTTAGCCTGTCCAAACCCTTAAGAATTTTGTAAGTTTCTATAAGATCCCCCCCTCTTCTTTAGTAACTTGTCAGTTTCTTTGTCATGAAGGAATACAGACATAAACTGCTGGAGTAACTCAGCGGTACAGGCAGCATCTCTGGAGACATCCAGGTGCATGTTAAAACTAGCTAGCTAATAAGATGACGACTATTTTTTTTTTTCCCTCAATGCTGCTTTATGCACTATTCATTAATCATAATAAAAAATCTTGTGTTTAATCTGTGTTGCTGAGGAAATTGTCCTTACTTATTTCCATAGTTCCATTAAGAGGACGGAGATATTATCAAATCCATTCACACAAGTCAACGAGTTTTCAACTGGGCAACTCGTATTTGGTCGGTTCTCTCCTGCTCATGGCTCTTGGCATAGTCCTGCTCTAATATCTATCTCAGGCTCGTCGTTAAGGGAAAGAATTAATAGGAATCTAAGGGGCATTTTTTTTTTCACGCAGAGAGTGGTGGCTATATGGAATTAGCTGCCAGAGGACTTGAGTTATACACCATTACAACATTTAAAAGACTTTTCCGGTTTGTACATTCTCGCTGAGACCGCTTGGGTTTTCTCCGGGTGCTCCAGTTATCTCCCACTGATTGTGGATGATCAGCCATGATCGCATTGAATGGTGGTGGTGACTCGAGGGGCCAAATTGCCTACTCCTGCACCTATCGTCCATGGTCTATTCTATAGACGTGCAGTCTTGTAGGTTAATTGGCTTCTGTCAATTGCTCCTAGTGTGTAGAATATGGGTGATTCTTGGTCATCACAGAATCGATGGGCCGAAAGGCCTGTTCCCACGCTGTATCTCTACAAGTAAAGACACTAAAATTAAAACCAAAACATTTTGGGCACCATGTTATAGAAGTGATGTTGTCAAGCTGGAAAGGGTACAGAGAAGATTTACAAGGATGTTGCCAGGGCTAGAGGGTCTGAGTTATACGGAGAGGTTGAGTAGGCTGGGACTCTATTCCTTGGAGCGCAGGAGGATGAAGGGTGATCTTATAGAGGTGTATAAAATAATGAGAGGAATAGATCGGGTAAATGCACAGAGTCTCTTGCCCAGAGTAGGAAAATCGAGGACCAGAGGACATGGGTTTAAGGTGAAGGGGAAAAGATTTAATAGGAATCTGAGCGGTAACATTTTCACACAAAGGGTTGTGGGTGTATGGAACAAGCCGCCAGAGAAGGTAGGTGAGGCTGGGACTATCCCAACATTTAAGAAACAGTTAGACCAGGTACATGGATAGGCCAGGTTTGGAGGGATATGGATCAAACGCGGGCATGTGGGACTAGTGTAGCTGGGACATGTTGGCTGGTGTGGGCAAGGTAGGGGTCTGTTTCCACACTGTATCACTCTATGACTCTATTTGGCCAGGAGCATGGATAGCAAGTGTTTAGCGGGATATGAACCAGATGCAGGCAGATTGGACTCGCGTAGATGGGGCATCTTGGTCGGCATAGGCAAGATGGGCTGAAGGGCCTGATTCTGTGCTATGTGGCTCTATGGTCCTAGTCCTGAACATTGTAGTGTTGTCTTTGAAGGAGGTAAAATAGATGTCTCTCACCCACTGACCCCCTCTGAACACCACACCAAATGGTCAAAGGCAGGTAGGACAACTAGATATCATGTGTCGGAAGGAACTGCAGATGTTTGTTTACGCCAAAGCTAGACACAAAATGCAGGAGTAACTCAGCGGGGCAGGCAGCATCTTAGGGAGAAGGAACGAGTGAAATTTTGCGTCAAGACCCTTCTTCAGACAGTTTGAAGAAGCGTCTCAACCCAAAACATCACCCACCCATTCCTTCTTTCCAGAGATGCTGCCCGTCCCACTGAGTTACTCCTGCATTTAGTGTCTGCCTTCAGCTAGATACCTTAATGTTGAAATCACAGCACTGACTACATCTCAGAGCAGTCCCATTGTATTCAAGGTTACACAGAAAAGCTGGAGAAACTCAGCGGGTGCAGCAGCATCTATGGAGCGAAGGAAATAGGCAACGTTTCGGGCCGAAACCCTTCTTCAGACTGATCAGGGGTGGGGGTGGGTGGGGACAAGAAAGGGAAAAGGAGGAGTAGCCGGAAGGCTGGAGGGTGGGAGGAGACAGCAGGGGAGCTGAGGAAGGGGAGGAGACAGCAAGGACTAACAGAATTGGGAGAAGTCGATGTTCATGCCCCCGGGGTGCAGACTCCCCAAACGGAATATGAGGTGCTGTTCCTCCAATTTCCGGTGCTGCTCGCTGTGGCCATGGAGGAGACCCAGGACAGAGAGGTCGGAGGCGGAGTGGGAGGGGGAGTTGAAGTGCTGAGCCACCGGGAGGTCAGCTAGGTTATTGCGGACCGAGCGGAGGTGTTCGGCGAAACGATCGCCCAACCTCCGCTTGGTCTCACCGATATAGATCTGCTGACATCTAGAGCAGCGGACGCAATAGATGAGGTTGGAAGAGATGCAGGTAAACCTCTGTCGCACCTGGAACGATTGCTTGGGTCCCTGAAAGGAGTTGAGGGGGGAGGTGACGCAATAGATGAGGTTGGAAGAGATGCAGGTAAACCTCTGTCGCACCTGGAACGATTGCTTGGGTCCCTGAAAGGAGTTGAGGGGGGAGGTGACGCAATAGATGAGGTTGGAAGAGATGCAGGTAAACCTCTGTCGCACCTGGAACGATTGCTTGGGTCCCTGAAAGGAGTTGAGGGGGGAGGTGACGCCTAGCTGACCTCCCGGTGGCTCAGCACTTCAACTCCCCCTCCCACTCCGTCTCCGACCTCTCTGTCCTGGGTCTCCTCCATGGCCACAGCGAGCAGCACCGGAAATTGGAGGAACAGCACCTCATATTCCGTTTGGGGAGTCTGCACCCCGGGGGCATGAACATCGACTTCTCCCAATTCTGTTAGTCCTTGCTGTCTCCTCCCCTTCCTCAGCTCCCCTGCTGTCTCCTCCCACCCTCCAGCCTTCCGGCTACTCCTCCTTTTCCCTTTCTTGTCCCCACCCACCCCCACCCCTGATCAGTCTGAAGAAGGGTTTCGGCCCGAAACGTTGCCTATTTCCTTCGCTCCATAGATGCTGCTGCACCCGCTGAGTTTCTCCAGCTTTTCTGTGTAACCTTCGATTCTCCAGCATCTGCAGTTCCCTCTTTAACCCATTGTATTCAAAGTCCTTCAATGTAGCCCCACAATCTGATCACATAATTTATAGATAACAAGATTTTTTTTAACATTTATTTCTGCATCAGAGGGTGTCCTCCCTCGAATGCAAGGGAGGTGTTAGAAATACTGTTTATTTTCTGTTTAGTTCAAACAATGCAGATGCTGGCCTTCCATCTTTGAAATGAATTGTGTTTGGATTTGACACTCTCTTCACTTTTCAAATCATTTGATCACAGCGACCTTTACACAAGCACAAACAGAGAGCAGTTCGGATCCAACTAAAATATAACAACATTCCCCCCCGGGACGTTTGCTGAGCTTAGCTGTTCCCACAGATATGTATCCTTATTGTTTTTGTAACATCTTAACTCTCCTCTATAATTTAAGGATCAAGGAATCCCTTTTGGAGAGCGGCAGACAGAATTACATTTTAAATTCACAACGCATTTCGACTTAACACAGAAATTCCCATAGTTGGTTCCACCACAAGGAAACAAATCTGTTTAATCTTCCCCTCTTGGTTGAAGTCTATTTGAGGAGACTCAGTGGACTGAGGGAGGGCATCAGACATAAGAACATTTCAATGGTAGCAACCCGATGGATAGTTAATGTGCTACACATTTCAGCAACTTTCTCGTTAAGCTTTCTCCAATATTGTGAACTGCAAAATAGACTTGAGGCAAAATACACACAAAATCCTCAAAGTATTCAGTCTGCCTCCTTATTATAGTCCCAGTTAGGAAATCAAATGTACTTTTCAGTCACTTTCTGGCAGTGTTCCGTGATCTGAGTTAGAACTCACTCGGGATAAAACTTTACGAAGTGTCGCTGCTGCAACATAGGTAATGCTGATGGGCCTGTCCCACTTAGGCTATTTTTTAGGCGACTGCCGTAGTCGTAGCAGGTCGCCGAAGAACCGGCAACAGGACCCCCCCTTCGACGTAAAATTTGAAATAGAATCATTACGTTAACAACAAAAACTAAACAAAGCACCGGTGGCAACGTACGTTAACCTGGCGACAACCAACGTTAAGCTGCCGACAACTATGACAGCAACTAGGTACACATAAATGCTGGAGAAACTCAGCGGGTGCAGCAGCATCTATGGAGCGAAGGAAATAGGTGACGTTTCTTCCTATGTCACGAGAAGTCAAAGTACGCTCATTGGCGTCAAACCCACTGTCACCAACTGTCGCGGAAAATGTCTCAACATGTTGAAAATCCAGTGGTAATCAGAAAGACGCTACAACTCTTTGGGCGACTGAGGAGACTACTCAAGTTCAAGTTCAAGTTCAAGTGAGTTTATTGTCATGTGTCCCTGATCGGACAATGAAATTCTTGCTTTGCTTCAGCACACAGAACATAGTAGGCATGACTACAAGACAGATCAGTGTGTCCATATACCATAATATAAATATATACACACATGAACAAATAAACTGATCAAGTGCAAATAACAGATAATGGGCTATTAATGTTCAGAGTTTTGTCCGAGCCAGGTTTAATAGCCTGATGGCTGTGGGGAAGTAGCTATTCCTGAACCTGGTCGTTGCAGTCTTCAGGCTCCTGTACCTTCTACCTGAAGGTAGAGGGGAGATGAGTGTGTGGCCAGGATGGTGTGGGTCTTTGATGATACTGCCAGCCTTTTTGAGGCAGCGACTGCGATAAATCCCCTTGATGGACGTCTCGTGACACAGGTGCTGTCATAGTTGGCTCCAGGTGACGTAGGTTGTCGCCCGTGCTTTGTTTATTTTTTGACCATACAGGCGACACCCCGGCAACCATGTGGTGATAGCCTAGTCACCAGTAGTCGCCTAAAAAATCGCCTGTGGGACAGGCTCATGAGTTCGATTTAAGTTATTGTGTCCACAAAACACTGAGAACTTTCCATAATTCATCAAAACTTTAAAAGAGCCTTGTATCCAATTACCATTAAATGGAGCAAAATATTTGTTGGCTGTCTGCAATTCAAAAGCATAAACCATTCTTTTATACTATTTTAAAATCTATGTTCGTGGGGTACAAGCTTCATAGACACGTTCAGTGGGTACCATGGCAGATTCCTCTAAATGAAGAACTGTATAAGAAGGAGTGGTCTAAGGATAAAGGTTAGGCCATTTGAGTGGGAACAGGGCAGCAGACATAGTCTAAGATAGACACAAAATGCTGGAGTAACTCAGCGGGTCAGGCAGCATCTTTGGAGGAAAGGAATAGGTGACGTTTCGGGTTGAGAGCCTTCTTCAGACGGGTCGACACAAAATGGCACCCATTCCTTTTCTCCAGAGATGCTGCCTGTCCCGCTGAGTTCGTCCAACTTTTTGTGTCTATCGTTGGTTTAACCAGCATTGCAGTTCCTTCCTACAAAGGGGAAGTGGTCTATGTAGATGCCAACAAAGCCTTTGATATCAAAATCTTGTGAAGTCCATGTAGACCATTGTCTATTGTCTAATGTCTATTGACTACTATCCTGCACTCAACAACCTCCTTGGTTATTTCGCCAAAGAACTCGATCAAATTTGTGAGATACATTCTCCCTACATGGCAGACTGCTCTGGGAGATTACAGAGCGTTAGCCAATATGATACACACTTGAATGAATGAGTGGATGAATTAATGGATGATTGAATGAATGAATGAATGAATGAATGAATGAATGAATGGATGAATGGATGAATGATTGAATACATAAATGAATGTAGGATTGAATGAATGTAGGCATGTATGAATGAATGAATGTAGGCATGAATGAATGAATGAATGAATGATTGAATGATGACTGACTACTTGATTGTCACATGCAACGAGTCACAGTGATATTCCTTGTTTTCCATACCCAAGGTAAGCAAAGAGTCGCCACATAAATGACACCAACAAAGTTACAAGGTATCCCACATCAGGTCTTCCTTTTTCTTCCCCCCCCCCCCCCCCACCCCCTTCTCCTCCCCCATGCCAAGTTCTCCTTTGTTCCTCCTTTGAGAGGTTGTGCAGACTAAAACCTTATTCCTTGGAGTGCAGGAGGATGTGTGATGATCTTATAGAGGTGTACACGATCATGTGGGGAATAGATTGGGTAAATGCACAGAGTCTTTCACCCAAAGTAGGGGAATTAGAAACATAGAAACATAGAAAATAGGTGCAGGAGGAGGCCATTCGGCCCTTCGAGCCTGCACCGCCATTCATTGTGATCATGGTTAATCCTCCCCTATCAATAACCCGTGCTTGTCTTCTCCCCATATCCCTTGATTCCACTAACCCCTAGAGCTCTATCTAACTATAAAGTTGGGCCGATCGGCCTGTTTAAACGCTGTATCTCCAAACTAAACTAATCTTGGGAGCATATGTTGAAGATCTTCTTCTTGCGTTTGAGGCAGCAGAAGTTATGTAGTGGGGAAACTGCTAGAGTCAGTTATTAAAGATGGGATAGCAGCACATTTGGAAAGTGGTGAAATCATTGGACAAAGTCAGCATGGATTTACGAAAGGTAAATCATGTCTGACGATTCTTATAGAATTTTTCGAGGATGTAACTAGTAGCGTGGATAGGGGAGAACCAGTGGATGTGGTGTATCTGGACATCCAGAAGGCTTTCGACAAGGTCCCACATAAGAGATTATTATACAAACTTAAAGCACATGGCATTGGGAGTTCAGTATTGATGTGGATAGAGAACTGGCTGGCAAACAGGAAGCAAAGAGTAGGAGTAAACGGGTCATTTTCACAATGGCAGGCAGTGACTAGTGGGGTACCGCAAGGCTCAATACTGGGACCCCAGCTATTTACAATATATATTAATGATCTGGATGAGGGAATTGAAGGCAATATCTCCACGTTTGCGGATGACACTAAGCTGGGGGGCAGTGTTAGCTGTGAGGAGGATGCTAGGAGACTGCAGGGTGACTTGGGTAGGCTGGGTGAGTGGGCAAATGTTTGGCAGATGCAGTATAATGTGGATAAATGTGAGGTTATCCATTTTGGTGGCAAAAACGGGAAAGCAGACTATTATCTAAATGGTGGCCGATTGGGAAAGGGGGAGATGCAGCGAGACCTGGGTGTCATGGTACACCAGTCATTGAAGGTAGGCATGCAGGTGCAGCAGGCAGTAAAGAAAGCGAATGGTATGTTGGCTTTCATAGCAAAAGGATTTGAGTATAGGAGCAGAGAGGTTCTACTGCAGTTGTACAGGGTCTTGGTGAGACCACACCTGGAGTAGTGCGTACAGTTTTGGTCTCCAAATCTGAGGAAGGACATTATTGCCATAGAGGGAGTGCAGAGAAGGTTTACCAGACTGATTCCTGGGATGTCAGGACTGTCTTATGAAGAAAGACTGGATAGACTTGGTTTATACTCTCTAGAATTTAGGAGATTGAGAGGGGATTTTATAGAAACTTACAAGATTCTTAAGGGGTTGGACAGGCTAGATGCAGGAAGATTGTTCCCGATGTTTGGGGATGTCCAGGATAGGACGGGTGAGATAGGAACCTGAGGGGCAACAGTTTCACACAGATGGTGGTGGGTAAATGCAACAAGGCCATCCGAGGAAGTCGGTGTGGCAAGGACAATAACAACATTTAAAAGACATTGTGTTTAAGAAGGAACTGCAGATGCTGGAAAATCAGTCTGAAGAAACATAGAAACATAGAAAAATAGAAAAATAGGTGCAGGAGTAGGCCATTCGGCCTTTTGAGCCTGCACCGCCATTCAATATGATCATGGCTGATCATCCAACTCAGTATCCTGTATCTGCCTTCTCTCCATACCCCCTGATCCCTTTAGCCACAAGGGCCACATCAAACACCCTCTTAAATATAGCCAATTAACTGGCCTCAACTACCTTCTGCAGCAGAGAATTCCAGAGATTCACCACTCTCTGTGTGAAAAATGTTTTCCTGATCTCGGTCCTAAAAGATTTCCCCCTTATCCTTAAACTGTGACCCCTTGTTCTGGACTTCCCCAACTTCGGGAACAATCTTCCTGCACCTAGCCTGTCCAACCCCTTAGGAAGGGTCTCAACCCGAAACGTTGCCTATTTCCTTCTCTCCATAGATGCTGCCTCACACGCTGAGTTTCTCCAGCATTTTTGTCTACCATTAAAAGACATTGGATCAGTCTGAAGAAGGGTCTCGACCCGAAACATCGCCCATTCCTTCTCTCCAGAGATGCTGCCTCACCCGCTGAGTTACTCCCGCATTTTGTGTCTAACTTCAATCTAAACCAGCATCTGCAGTTCTTTCTTATCACATTAGTTGACTGTGACTTTAATCATATGGTTCATTGTGTTGAAGAAAGCATCGCAAAACTTTTCTGCCACCATTTCTCTCCAGCGACAGTATGGAAACTGAACAGAGAGCAAGGACCAAGTGACCAAGTGGAATTTTCAGACTCAAATTACATTTGGCAAAATCGTTCTTATCAGTCTAGCGTTTGCGGCCATTATGGCATTGTGTGCTTTCAAATCATTAATCTACACATGTTTTACTTTAAAACTTATAGTCTGACTTCCTAAAGAGAAGAAAACATCAGAATTTGCATGTTAATCAGCAGCTGCAATTAATTTAAAACTTGTATCATAACAGACGAGAAGAAATTTCCCGTCTGAAAACACTAATTAAATCCTTGGCTTAGTCGTAAGTTATGCTGTTTATATGTAAGGGGTTTTGCGATGTTCCTTTGAACGCTCACCGTACATATAAGCTACATTTTTAAAAAAACACACTGACCAACATGCCCCATCTACACTAGTCCTACCTAACACCTGCATTTGGCCCTATGGTTCAAAAGCACCTTGAACATGAAACCAGCAACCCCAGAAGAAAATACTGAATTCCACTGAGATTAACTAACCTTGCCCCAGGGTTAATGGGAGGGGGTCAAAATCTCTGCCATTCAGCCTACTACGCACGTGCCAGCCCTTTGAAATATCTTTCTGCGTTTTTTTTTTAACCTGATAGACGTAAATAGCATTATGAGGGGCATAGACGGGGTAGACAGTCAGAGCTATTTTTCCTGGGTGGAAATGTCAAAGACTAGATTTAGGCGGCACCGTGGCACAGAGGTGGAGGTGCAGTACCAGAGACCAGGTTTCCATCCTGAATACGGGTGCTGTCTGTACGGAGTTTGCACGTTCTCCCCGTGACCTCCCATGCTCCAAAGATGCACAGGTTCGTAGGTAAATTGGATTTGGTAGAGGTTGTACATTGTGTGTAGGATAGAGCTAGTGTACGGGGAATCGCTGGTCGGCGCCGACATGGTGGGCCGAAGGGTTTGTTTCCATGCTGTATCTATAAAATAACCAAACTAAACTAGAGGGCGTAGTTTTAAAGTGGAAGAGGCAAAGTGTAATGGAGAAGAGCGGGGCAAATTCTTTTTTTACACGGACAGTGGTGGGGACCTGGAACTTGCTGCCTGGGGTGGTGGTGAAGACAGATATGATTGGTGGCAATAGTGCATTGAAGAGGCTGTCAGATAGGCACATGGATATGGTGAGAATATAGGGATTTGTATCATGTGTTTGGAGATAAGATTAGTTTAGCTTGGCATCATATTCAGTACAGATGTTATGAGCCAAGGGCTGTGCTGTTCCTATGCTGCACCTTTCTATGTTCTATATTCTATTCATTGCTTTGCCCTGTCGGGGATCGGCGTCGGCGTTCCACCAGCCCGGCGTGAGGGCCTGAACATCGGGCCACCCGGGGCGGCGACTGCGGGTGCTCGGAAGGCCCCGACCACGGATGAACACACAGGGGAGGCTGGCTGGACTATGGTGCCATCCTCACCTTGGTGCCATTTATGTTATGAGGGTGGCGGATTTCCGCTTCCTGGGAATCCATTTTGATGAGGAGGACCTGATGTGGAGCGTGAACACCTCTGCGCTGCTGAAAAAGGTCCAGCAGAGACTGTACTTCCTGAGGGTGCTCAGGAAGAATAACATCACTCGGAGACTGCTGCTGTCCTTTTATCGGTGCTCCATTGAGAGCATACTAACATACTGTGTATGCGTGTGGTACACCAGCTGCACAGCGGCTCAGAGGAAAGCACTCCAGAGGGCCATTGACAACGCCCAGAGGATTGTCGGCTGCCCTCTCCTTACCTTGGAGGACTTACACAGTTCCCGCTGCATCAAAAAATCCCAGAGTATTATAAAGGACATTTCCCACCCCGGACACTCCCTGTTTGAACTGTTGCCGTCAGGCAGACGGTACAGATCTACAAGGACAAGGACGAACAGACTAAAAAACAGTTTTTACCCCACTGCTATAAAAGCACTAAATGTAGCCGCCAAGGAACGCAGGGGCGATACAGACTAAGGGACTGTGGTACACTGTGAAATCGACAGAAGGATGGAGGGTTGGGTGTTTATGCGTGCTATTTTCATGATATTTATTTTAGTTGTTTATCTTTTAATACTTTATCTTGTATGTATCGTTGGCTTTTAGAAATGTTTGAATGGTGCACTGACTGGCTGACATTTTTAAATTTCGTTGTACATGGTTCATGTTACAATGACAATAAAGAAACTATTCTATTCTTATGTTGTGTCGTGGACTTTTTGTGTTTGTGCTTTTTTTTAATTCAATTTCAATTTTATTTTTAATATGTTTTATTATGTATTTATTTTTATTTTCTTATGATTTTTTTTATGATACTGTCTGTAATGGGAAATTCATTTTGTTGTCTCAAATTGAGACAATGACAATAAATTTGAATACAATACAATACTGTCACCATTGCCCTGCAAGGCTTTCCCTTACAAGAACTCTTCCAATTCCCTTTTTTAAAAAAACTATCCAACTATCTACTTCCACTGCACTTCCAAATAATGAAGGTCTGCACGGGCAGCATGGTGCAACAGCGTTAGATTTGCTGCCTTACAGCACCAGAGTCCCGGGTTCGATCCCGACTACGACTGCTGTTTGTTTATTTGTTCTCCCCACGCCCTGCATGTGTTTTCTTTGGAATGTCCAGTTCCACCCCTCTCCCCTCCCACTCCAAGGAAGTACAGGTTTGTAGGCTAATTGGCTTGGAATGATTGTAAATTGTCCCTAGTATGTGTAAGATAGTGTAATGCCCCTGTCCCACTACGGAAACCTGAACGGAAACCTCTGGAGACTTTGCGCCCCACCCAAGGTTTCCGTGCGGTTCCCGGAGGTTGCAGGTGGTTGCCGGAGATTGCAGGTAGTGGAAGCAGGTAGGGAGACTGACAAAAACCTCCGGGAACCGCACGGAAACATTTGGGCGGGGCGCAAAGTCTCCAGAGGTTTCCGTTCAGGTTTCCTAAGTGGGACAGGGGCATTAGGTGCGGGGATGGCTGGTCGATATACGGACTCGATGGGCCAAAGGGCCTGTTGTCACGCTGTATTTCTAAACTAAACAAAACCTCATTGAAACTTACCAAATAGCGGAAAGCCGAAGAGTCCGTTTTCGTGTCGTATCTCTAAGCTAAAAAAACAAAAAAAAAAGTTCGCAGGAGAGGGAAATAACTAACTAAACAAAAAAATAATTCCGCGTTAGTTCTGGTTGTCAGCCAACACTTTAAACTTTTAAAATCAAAAGTAAACTTCAGTCGCTGGAAATCTAAAATATAAACAGATAATGTTGGAAATAGTCAGCGGGTCAGGGAGCATGACTAACATCAGTCCTCACTGCAACATGGGACTCTCTCTGAAGCATGTGGCTTCCTTCCTGTTCTTTGGTGCTTTGTTTGGGCCTAACCACAATAACTCTAAGCCAAACACAGACCTGCAGATGCTGGTTTACTAAAAACTGACACAAAGTGCTGGAGTAACTCAGCCGGTCAGGCAGCATCTCTGGAGAAACTGGATGGGTGACGTTTCAGGTCAGAAAAAGGAGATGAAAGGTCCCGACCCAAAATGCCCCCTATCCATGTTCTCCAGAGATGCTGCCTGGCCTGCTGAGTTACTCCAGCACTTTGTAACTTCCAAGCTTTCAGTTTGGTTTAGAGATACAGTGCGGGAACTGACCCGAGTCCGTGCCGACCAGCGATTCCCCTACACAAGCACTATCCTACACACTAGGGACAATTGACATATACACCAAGCCAATTAACCTACATACCTGTACGTCTTTGGAGTGTGGGAGGAAACCAAAGATCTCGGAGAAAACCCACGCAGGTCACGGGGAGAACGTACAAACTCCATACAGACAGCACCCGAAGTCGGGATCGAACCCGGGTCTCCAGCGCTGCGAGCGTTGTAAGGCAGCAACTCTACCCCTGTGCCACCGCCCCGCCCAGTAGAATTCACTAGAAAAATAATTCCTCAATGATGAGGCAACTGGTTAAAGTAGATGCTGCAAGGGGTAGTTAGTCTTCATGCCAATTTAATGTCAAGGCCAACGTGCAGCAAAATTCTGTCGTGCACGGTGTAGCAGCTGGTAGAGCCTCTGGGAGACCAGGGATCGATCCTGACATCGGGTGCTGTCTGTGTGGAGTTTGCACCTTCTCCCCGTGACCGCGTGGATTTCCTCCAGGTGCTCCGGTTTCCTCCCACATGCCAAGGAGGACCAGGTTTGTAGGTTAATCGACCTGTGTAAATTGGTCCTAGTACGTAGGGATCTGGATGAGAAAGTGGCGTAACATTCTTGACACGTGACATCAAAACACGCATTGCATGCGGACCGAGATCACGGCACTTGCCTTTCAGCAACCATGCATGTGGATGCATGTGAATGCCGAAAACTGACAGGGTCCCTTTTGGTTGGCGATGAAACACAGATACAGCACGAAAACTGCAGCACCGTAGCAGAGCGGTAGAGTTGCTGCCTAATGCCCCTGTCCCACTTAGGAAACCTGAACGAAAACCTCTGGAGACTTTGCGCCCCACCCAAGGTTTCCTGGCGGTTCCCGGAGGTTGCAGGTGGTTGCCGGAGGTTGCAGGTAGTGGAAGCAGGTAGGGAGACTGACAAAAACCTCCGGGAACCGCACGGAAACCTTGGGTGGGCGCACAAAGTCTCCAGAGGTTTCCGTTCAGGTTTCCTAAGTGGGACAAAATAACATCGCCAGAGACCCAGGCTCGATCCCGACTACGGGTGCTGTCTGTACGGAATTTGTACATCCTCCCCGTGACATGTGTGGGTTTTCTCCGAGATCTTCGATTTCCTCCCACATTCTAAAGACGTGCAGGTTTGTACGTTAATTGGCTTTGTATAAATGTAAATTGTCCCCAGTGTGTGTCAGATAGTGTTAATATACGGGGATCGCTGGTCGGTGTAGACTCGGTAGGACGAAGGGCCTGTTTTCCACGCTGCATCTCTAAACTAAACTAAACTAAAAAATGTTGCAACTTCAACAGAACTTTTCATCCACTCTCCCTGTTGATAAACCTAAGGTTTCATTGGTACTTATGGTCTTGTCTATTATCTGTGCAAATACACATTCAATTTGATCCTTAGTTCCCCTTTAGAGTGGCCCATTAAGTTTATATTTCCTTTGTTCATTTTTCCTATCACTAAGTATCACTTCTCTGCATTAAAATTTGCCTAGATTTTGTCTGCTCATTCTACAAGTCTGTCTGCGAGTCCATTATTATTCCTCTCGTTGTTTCCAAGTCTTATTTTACCTGGACTCTTTAGCATTACCCACAATATATGCAGTCCACGATATTAATATGCTCGAGAACATTTTTCCTCATATTAACTGCTGTTCATATATCTCCAGACCTAAAAGACCTTTCATCACTGCTGTCCATTCAACAATCATTAACTAAATTCATATCTACACTGCCGCGGATTATTTAATATGCAGGGAATGGAGGGATATGGATCATATGCAGTCAGATTAGGTTAGTTTAATTCGACATCAAGATCGGCATAGACAATGTGGGCCGAAAAGCCTGTTTCTGTGCAGTACTGCTCAATGCTTTACATTCTAATCTCATGGATTTTAATTTCCCGAAATAGCCTATTGATTTTTAAATGCCTTTTGGAAGTCCGTTAATATGGTTTGCCCATTCCTTGACTTCGATCATTAGTTCAACATGTTATCCAGCAACTGAACCATTGTTACACCAACTAGACTACATACCTCATAAAAACATAGAAAATAGGTGCAGGGGTAGGCCATTCGGCCCTTCGAGCCTGCACCGCCATTCAATATGATCATGGCTGATCATCCAACTCAGTATCCTGTACCTGCCTTCTCTCCATACCCCCTGATCCCTTTAGCCACAAGGGCCACATCTAACTCCCTCTTAAATATAGCCAATGAACTGGCCTCAACTACCCTCTGTGGCAGAGAATTCCAGAGATTCACCACTCTCTGTGTGAAAAAAGTTTTTCTCATCTCGGTCCTAAAGGTTTTCCCCTTTATCCTTAAACTGCGACCCCTTGTCCTGGACTTCCCCAACATTGGGAACAATCTTCCTGCATCTAGCCTGTCCAACCCCTAAAGAATTTTGTAAGTTTCTATAAGATCCCCCTTCAATCTTTTAAATTCTAGCGAGTACAAGCCGAGTCTATCCAGTCTTTCTTCATATGAAAGTCCTGACATCCCAGGAATCAGTCTGGTGAACCTTCTCTGTACTCCCTCTACGGCAAGAATGTCTTTCCTCAGATTTGGAGACCAAATCCACCTCATTGGAGACCCTTGGACTCTCTTTAATCGGACTTTATCTTGCGCTAATTGTTATTTCCTTTATCTTGTATATGTACACTGTGGGCGGTTTGATTGTAATCAGTACAGTCTTTCCGCTGACAGGATAGCATGCAACAAAAAGGCTTTTCACTGTACCTCGGAACCAACTAAATTAAACTAAACTAAACTAAACTAAACTGAATAGGTGCTGGTTTGTATTAAAAAAAAGACACAAAGTGTTGTAGTAACAGCAGGTCAGGCAACATCTCTGGAGAACATGGATAAGTGACCTTTCGGGTCTCGGGACCCTTCTTCAGACATGAGACCATACTTCGAACATTGTTGGCTTTGGAAAGTTTTAAAAAGCCTTGATTTAACTTTTTGGACTAACTCTGGGATTGGGAAGGAGGAATATCAAAATGGGATCCAAGTCAAGTCAAGCCAAGTTTATTCGTCACATACACATACGAGATGTGCAGTGAAATGAAAAGTGGCAATGCTCGCGGATTGTACAAACAAACTACAAAACAGAATGGAACAGAATCACAGATTACATATTTGTGGGAGGAAAAAGAAGAAAAAAACAGCAATTTAAAAAAAACACCACACAACAATAAATTGGTTCAGTAAAGTTAGTCCCTGGTGAGATAGGGGTTTACAGGCCTAATGGCCTTGGGTAGAAACTCCTTCTCATCTCCTCCGTTTTCCCAGCATGGCAACGGAGGCGTTTGCCTGACCGTAGTAGCTGGAGCAGTCTGTTGCTGGGGTGGTCCTGGTTCCCAATTGCCATCCAGAGCTGACATGAGATGGAGCTGGTTGCGAGAGGCTGCTTGGTTCAACAGTGTGTTGTTGCTTGTCCATGGGAATCAATTGTAGGCAATTGTTTCCAAGGAAGTTGGCTTCAAATTAAGTTGGTTAAATTATTTTATTGTCATGTGTACCGAGGTACAGTGAAAAGCCTTTTGTTATGTGCTAACCAGTCAGCACAATGATAGACGATACATGATTCCAGTCTGAAGAAGGGACTCGACCCGAAATGTCACCCATATCTAAATGAAATGAAATGAAATGAAATGATTGAAATGATTCAATTTATTGTCATTGTCAGTGTACAGTACAGAGACAACGAAATGCATTTTTAGCATCTCCCTCGAAAGGGAGACACAGGGCGTCGCGGTGTGCCCGCGCCTGCCGCCGTAACATTCCATTACAGGCAAAGGTGGGTGAAGTGTCTTGCCCAAGGACACAACGACAGTATGCACTCCAAGCGGGATTTGAACCGGCTACCCTCCGGTCGCCAGCCGAACTCTTAGCCCATTGTGCTATCTACTCTCCAGAGATGCTGCCTATCCAGAGATGCTGAGTTGGTCCAGCTTTTTGTGTCTATCTTCGGTTTAAACCAGCATCTGCAGTTCTTTCCACAAACATTACAATCGAGCCATCCAGCGTACAGATAGAGGATAAAGGGAATAACGTTTAGTGCAAGATAGAGTCCAGTAGAGTCCGAAAATAGGTTGTCCCGGGGTCTCCAAGAGATAGAAAGTAGCTCGGAACCTGATAACGGCTGGGAAGAAACTGTCCCTGTATCTGGAGGTGTGCGTTTTCACACTTCTGTACCTTTTACCTGATGGGAGAGGGGAGAAGAGAAATTGACCAGGATGAGACTAGTTTTTAATTATGCCGGTGGCCTTGCCGAGGCAGCATGAAGTGGAAACAGAGTCAATGGAAGGGAGGTTGGTTTGTATGATTGTACTCGCTAGAATTTAGGAGATTGAGGGGGGGATCTTATAGAAACTTATAAAATTCTTAAGGGGATGGACAGGCTAGATGCAGGAAGATTGTTCCCGATGTTGGGGAAGTCCAGGGCAAGGGGTCACAGCTTAAGGAAAGAGGGGAAATCCTTTAGGACCGAGATGAGAAAAACATTTTTCACACAGAGAGTGGTGAATCTCTGGAACTCTCTGCCACAGAAGGTAGTTGAGGCCAGTTCATTGGCTATATTTAAGAGGGAGTTAGATGTGGCCCTTGTGGCTAAAGGGATCAGGGGGTATGGAGAGAAGGCAGGTACAGGGTACTGAGTTGGATGATCAGCCATGATCATATTGAATGGCGGTGCAGGCTCGAAGGGCCTAATGGCCTACTCCTGCACCTATTGTCTATGTTTCTATGTTTCTATGATGGTCTGGGCTGCATCCACAATTCTCTACAATTACTTGAGGTCTTGGATGGAGCTGTTCCCAAACCATGCCGTGATGCATTCCGATAGAATGCTTTAAACTGCGCATCTGAAGAGGTTGGTGAGAGTTGTTGGGGATATGCCAGACTTCCTAAGCCTTCTAAAGGGGCTGTCCCACTTGGGCGACCTAATTAGCGAGTTTAGAAGAGTTTAGGAGAGTTTGAAAAATGACATGTTGAAGACCTCCTTCGACTATGTTGAAGACTAGTTACGACTAGCTAGGACTAACTTCGGGAAAATTGGACACCGAATAGTGGAGAGTGAAGATGACCTCCTTCGATCTCCGACCTCCCTTCGACCTCCCTTCGCCTATGATGAAGACTATCAACGACTACCCTCGATTACCTATGACTAACATGCCGACCTACTACGACCGACTACGACTAGACCTACGAGTAAAAAAAGTATCGATTTTTTCCATGGCGACCTTTATTTACTCGCAGGCATTTTTCAACATGTTGAAAAATACGCCGCGACCTAGCTGAGGCCTCGAGTACACGGGGACTACTCTCGAACATGAAGGAGAGTTACAAAGACCTCCTAGGACCTTCGTGTCGACCATGCTGCGGGTATGAGTCGAGGGCAAACTCGTCAGAACTCGGGGATTAGGTCACCCCTTAAGGAAGTGATGTGCTTTGTTGGCCATTGCTTCGATATGTCTGGTCCAGGACAAGTTGCTGCCAAACGTACTCAGATAAGGAATTACTAAGAGAGAAGCAGCAAAACATCTCACATGGAATATTTCATTTCAATGGCACATTCACCACTATATGTCATCCATTATAACCCGTTTTGCAACGGCCTCTTGAAATTGTCAATGCCAGGCCTTTAGACAAGATGGAAAAACTGAGCCCAATCCCAAGGAGCGTTCCTTCATGTCAATGTTTACTCAGATGTAACTTTGTTTTTTAAAAAAATGACCTAATTTGTCCTTTTCCTGCACACTCAGCGCTTCTGGAAGTGTTAGTATAACCCTGGGGTACGTAATGCCTATTTGGCAACTAAAACACAGCCAATGTACCATGTGTACAGTTTGAAGTGGCTTACATAATGAAAACCAAGAAGAATCATACTGCATGTACCGGCTGAGATTTAGCAAGAAACAGAATTGCCCTTTCAAGAAATACACATGAACAAGATTTTGGGAGGTTCAACCTAAGGGAAAAATATATAATTAATGACAAGATCTGTTAACAGCATTGATATTGACATAGAAACATAGAAAATAGGTGCAGGAGTAGGCCATTCGGCCCTTCGAGCCAGCACCGGCATTCATAGAAACATAGAAACATAGAAAATAGGTGCAGGAGTAGGCCATTCGGCCCTTCGAGCCTTTCAATATGATCATGGCTGATCATCCAACTCAGTATCCTGTACCTGCCTTCTCTCCATACCCCCTGATCCCTTTAGCCACAAGGGCCACATCTAACTCCCTCTTAAATTTAGCCAATGAACTGACCTCAACTACCTTCTGTGGCAGAGAATTCCAGAGATTCACCACTCTCTGTGTGAAAAATGTTTTCCTCATCTCGGTCCTAAAATATTTCCCCCTTATCCTTAAACTGTGACCCCTTGTTCTGGACTTCCCTCAACATCAGGAACAATCTTCCTGCATCTAGCTTGTCCAAACCCTTAAGAATTTTGTAAGTTTCTATAAGACCCCCCTCAATTCTAGCGGGTACAAGCCGAGTCTATCCAGTCTTTCTTCATATGAAAGTCCTGACATCCCAGGAGTCAGTCTGGTGAACCGTCTCTGCACTCCCTCTATGGCAATAATGTCCTTCCTCAGATTAGGAGACCAAAACTGTACGCAATACTCCAGGTGTGGTCTCACCAAGGCCCTGTACACTGCAGTAGAACCTCTCTGTTCCTATAGTCAAATCCTTTTGCTATGAATGCTAACATACCATTCGCTTTCTTCACTGCCTGCTGCACCTGCATGCCTACTTTTAATGACTGGTGTACCATGACACCAAGGTCTCGTTGCATCTCCCCTTTTCCTAATCGGCCACCATTCAGATAATAGTCTATTTCCTATTTTTGCCACCAAAGTGGATAATCTAACATGTATCCACATTATACTGCATCTGCCATGCATTTGCCCACTCACCCAGCCTATCCAAGTCACCTTGCAGCCTCATAGCATCCTCCTCACAGCTAACACTGCCCCCCAGCTTCGTGTCATCTGCAAACTTGGAGATGTTGCATTCAATTCCCTCATCCAGATCATTAATAAATATTGTAAATAGCTGGGGTCCCAGCACTGAGCCTTGCGGCACCCCACTAGTCACTGCCTGCCATTGTGAAAAGGACCCGTTTACTCCTACTCTTTGCTTCCTGTCTGCCAGCCAGTTCTCTATCCACATCAATACTGAACCCCCAATACCATGTGCTTTATGTTTGTATAGTAATCTCTTGTGTGGGACCTTGTCGAAAGCCTTCTGAAAATCCAGATATAACACATCCACTGGTTCTCCCTTATCCACTCTACTAGTTACATCCTCGAAAAATTCTATAAAATTCGTCAGACATGATTTACCTTTCGTAAATCCATGCTGACTTTGTCCAATGATTTTGCCACTTTCCAAATGTGCTGCTATCCCATCTTTAATAACTGATTCTAACAGTTTCCCCACTACCGATGTTAGACTAACTGGTCTGTAATTCCCCGTTTTCTCTCTCCCTCCCTTTTTAAAAAGTGGGGTTACATTAGCTACCCTCCAATCCTCAGGAACTACTCCAGAATCTAAAGAGTTTTGAAAAATTATCACTAATGCATCCACTATTTTTGGGGCTACTTCCTTAAGTACTCTGGGATGCAGCCAATCTGGCCCTAGGGATTTATCGGCCTTTAATCCATTCAATTTACCTAACACCACTTCTCGGCTAACCTGGATTACACTCAGTTCCTCCATCTCATTTGACCACCGGACCCCTGCTATTTCCGGCAGATTATTTATGTCTTCCTTAGTGAAGACAGAACCAAAGTAGTTATTCAATTGGTCTGCCATGTCCTTGTTCCTCATAATCAATTCACCGGTGTCTGACTGCAAGGGACCTACATTTGTTTTAACTAATCTTTTTCTCTTCACATATCTATAAAAACCTTTGCAGTCAGTTTTTATGTTCCCTGCCAGTTTTCCTTTATAATCTATTTTCCCTTACTTAATTAAGCCCTTTGTCCTCCTCTGCTAGACTCTGAATTTTTCCCAGTCCTCTGGTAGGCTGGCTAATTTGTATTCAATATGATCTTGGCTGATCATCTCAAATCAGTACCCCGTTCCTGCTATTTCCCCATATCCCTTGATTCCTTTAGCCCTAAGAGCTAAATCTAACTCTCTCTTGAAAACATCCAGCGAATTGGCCTCCAATGCCTTCTGTGGCAGAGCATTACACAGATTTACAACTCTCTGGGTGAAAAAGTTTTCCCTCATCTCACCCCTAAATGGCTTACCCCTTATTCTTAAACCATGAACATTATTCCAGCATCTAACCTGTCCAATCCCTTAAGAATTTACTGTTTCTTTAAGACACCTCTCATCCTTCTAAATTCCAGTGATTAAAGCCCAGACGACCCATTCTTTCATCATATGCATTTCGTTGTCTCTGTACTGTACACTGACAATGACAATTAAAATTGAATCTGAATCTGAATCTGATCTGAATCATATGTCAGTTTATTTGCCACCATTCCAGGAAGTAATCTGGTGAACCTACACTGCACTCCCTCAATAGCAAGAATGTCCTGCCTCAAATTAGGAAACCGAAACTGCACACAATACTCCAGGTGTGGTCTCACTCACCAGGGCTCTGTACAACTGCATTGACCTCCATGCTCCTATACTAGAAAATCCTTGTGCAATGAAGGCAACATGCCGGCTTTCTTCACTGCCAGCTGTACCTGCATTCATACTTTCATAGAAACAAGGACAAAATAGGTGCTCGTAGGCCATTCCTTTTCCTAATCAGACACCATTCAGATAATAATCTATACATAGAAACATAGAAACATAGAAAATAGGTGCAGGAGTAGGCCATTCGGCCCTTCGAGCCAGCACCTTTTTCAATATGATCATGGCTGATCATCCAACTCAGTATCCTGTACCTGCCTTCTCTCCATACCCCCTGATCCCTTTAGCCACAAGGGCCACATCTAACTCCCTCTTAAATATAGCCAATGAACTGTGACCTCAACTACCTTCTGTGGCAGAGAATTCCACAGATTCACCACTCTCTGTGTGTGAAAAATGTTTTCCTCATCTCGGTCCTAAAAGATTTCCCCCTTATCCTTAAACTGTGACCCCTTGTTCTCGACTTCCCCAACATCGGGAGGAATCTTCCTGCATCTAGCTTGTCCAATCCCTTAAGAATTTTGTAAGTTACAGAGAATGTAAACAGATGGTCTGGGGGGCCAAGTCCATAAGTCCCAGAAAGTGGCAACACATGTAGGTAGGGTGGTAAAGAAGGCGTATGGTACGGAAAATAGACACAAAAAGCTGGAGTAACTCTGTCGTGTTACTACAGCTTTTTGTGTCTATTTTCCATCTGAAGAAAATGAATAGTTGATGTTTCGTGTGGAGACCCTTCTTCAATCTTCAGTCTGAGTTACTCCATCTTTTCGTGTCTATCTTTGTATTAAATCAGCATCTGTAGTTCCTTCCTACACATGCATATGGTAAGCTTGTATTCATAGCTCGTGGCATTGGCTATGAGAGTCAGAAAGTCGTGATGTGGCTTTACAGGACTCTAGTTAGGCTGCATATGGAGTATTGTGTGCAGTTCTGGTCACCCCATTACAGAGAGGGTGTGGAGGCTTTGGAAAGAGTGCAGAGGGGGTTTACCACAAGGTTCGGGGCTATTAGCTACAGGGAGAGGTTGGACAGACTTGGATTGTTTTCTTTGGAACGCCACAGGTTGAGGGGAGACCTGATAGAAGTATATATTCTTCTTCTTTTCGTGTCCATCTTGTTACAAACATTAACACACTAGGGACAATTAACAATTACACCAAGCCAATTAACCTACAAACCTGTACGTCTTTGGAGTGTGGGATGAAACCGAAGATCTCGGAGAAAACCCATGTAGGTCACGGAGAGAACGTACAAACTCTGTACAGACAGCACCCGTAGTCGGGATTCGAACCCGGGTCTCTCCGGCGCTGCAAGCGTTGTAAGGCAGCAACTTTACCGCTGCTCCACCGTGCACGCCCATGGTATCTAGCTGATCCCCAATTCCCACCCAACCCCCCCATCATCTTTCCGTAGATGTTGCTCTCACTGAAACGCAAGAGATTGAGAGGAAAACATCATAGAAACATAGAAACATAGAAATTAGGTGCAGGAGTAGGCCATTCGGCCCTTCGAGCCTGCACCGCCATTCAATATGATCATGGCTGATCATCCAACTCAGTATCCCGCACCTGCCTTCTCTCCATACCCCCTGATCCCCATAGCCACAAGGGCCACATCTAACTCCCTCTTAAATATAGCAAATGAACTGGCCTCAACTACCCTCTGTGGCAGAGAGTTCCAGAGATTCACCACTGTGTGAAAAAAGTTCTTCTCATCTCGGTTTTAAAGGATTTCCCCCTTATCTTTAAGCTGTGACCCCTTGTCCTGGACTTCCCTAACATCGGGAACAACCTTCCTGCATCTAGCCTGTCCAACCCCTTAAGAATTTTGTAAGTTTCTATAAGATCCCCTCTCAATCTCCTAAATTCTAGAGAGTATAAACCAAGTCTATCCAGTCTTTCTTCATAAGACAGTCCTGACATCCCAGGAATCAGTCTGGTGAACCGTCTCTGCACTCCCTCTATGGCAATAATGTCCTTCCTCAGATTTGGAGACCAAAACTGTACGCAATACTCCAGGTGTGGTCTCACCAAGACCCTGTACAACTGCAGTAGAACCTCCCTGCTCCTATACTCAAATCCTTTTGCAATGAAAGCTAACATACCATTCGCTTTCTTTACTGCCTGCTGCACCTGCATGCCTCCCTTCAATGACTGGTGTACCATTACACCCAGGTCTCGCTGCATCTCCCCCTTTCCCAATCGGCCACCATTTAGATAATAGTCTGCTTTCCCGTTTTTGCCACCAAAATGGATAACCTCACATTTATCCACATTATACTGCATCTGCCAAACATTTGCCCACTCACCCAGCCTATCCAAGTCACCTTGCAGTCTCCTAGCATCCTCCTCACAGCGAACACTGCCCCCCAGCTTAGTGTCATCCGCAAACTTGGAGATATTGCCTTCAATTCCCTCATCCAGATCATTAATATATATATTGTAAATAGCTGGGGTCCCAGCACTGAGCCTTGCGGTACCCCACTAGTCACTGCCTGCCATTGTGAAAAGGACCCGTTTACTCCTACTCTTTGCTTCCTGTTTGCCAGCCAGTTCTCTATCCACATCAATACTGAACCCCCAATGCCGTGTGCTTTGTAGTGATCCTACAAAGTGCCGTGTGCTGTGTAGTGATCCTACAATGCCACACACATGCTCTGAATGTATAAAGAGGCCACGTAGGCGGCGCGACTCTCGTCAGCAGCGGCCTCTGCAACCCGTCCGCGTTTTTATTATTTTTTGTCTATGTTTATATGTAGTTTTTTGTTATTTTTTGTTGGGGTGTGTGTGTGGGGGGGGGGGGGGTGGGGGTGGGGGTGGGGGGGGGTGTGGGAGGGAGGGGGCAACTTTTAAATCTCTCCCTGCACTGGAGACCCGACCTTTTCTTGTCGGGTCTCCGTTGTCGTTGGGGCTGCAATGAGGAGCGGCCTCCAACAGAAGAAGCCGGGGACTCTGGTGCCGACGACTCACCTCACCGTCGCGGAGCTGGCCGAGTCCAGAGCGGGTGGAGCGGTGGTGGAGCGCCGCTGCCGCTGCTGCTGCTGATTCGGAGGCTGCAACTGCGGGTCTGCGGACGGCGGGTCCGGGAGCCGGCGGCACCGGGAGACCGCTTTTCAGGGCTCCTGCAATGGCGACTTCTCCCGCCCGAGTTGCGGGGTCAAAGAGCTCCTGGAGCGGGGCCTGACATCACCGCCCCGCGCAGCTTGGAATGGCCGCGGGACTCTGCGAGTGCACACCGGGGGCTCTAACACCAAGACCCGGTGTGCCACCTCGCACCACCCAGCGTGACTTTAATGGCCGCGGGACAATCGCCATCGCCAGCCGGGGGGCTTTGACTTTGACTCTGACATCGGGGGGGGGAGTGCAGTGGAGAGATAAGTTTTTTTTGGCCTTCCATCACAGCAATGTGATGGATGTTTATGTTTATACGGGAATAGTCCCCGAGGATTGGCGTACTGCGCATGTTGTTCCATTGTTTAAAAAGGGTTCTAAGAGTAAACCTAGCAATTATAGACCTGTTAGTTTGACTTCAGTGGTGGGCAAATTAATGGAAAAGATACTTAGAGACAATATATATAAGCATCTAGATAAACAGGGTCTGATTAGGAACAGTCAACATGGATTTGTGCCTGGAAGGTCATGTTTGACTAATCTTCTTGAATTTTTTGAAGAGGTTACTAGGGAAATTGACGAGGGTAAAGCAGTGGATGTTGTCTATATGGACTTTAGTAAGGCCTTTGACAAGGTTCCTCATGGAAGGTTGGTTAAGAAGGTTCAAATGTTGGGTATAAATGCAGGAATAGCAAGATGGATTCAACAGTGGCTGAATGGGAGAAGCCAGAGGGTAATGGTGGATGGCTGTTTATCGGGTTGGAGGCAGGTGACTAGTGGGGTGCCTCAGGGATCTGTGTTGGGTCCTTTGTTGTTTGTCATGTACATCAATGATCTGGATGAAGGTGTGGTAAATTGGATTAGTAAGTATGCAGATGATACCAAGATAGGGGGTGTTGTGGATAATGAAGAGGATTTCCAAAGTCTACAGAGTGATTTAGGCCATTTGGAAAAATGGGCTGAAAGATGGCAGATGGAGTTTAATGCTGATAAATGTGAGGTGCTACACCTTGGCAGGACAAATCAAAATAGGACGTACATGGTAAATGTTAGGGAATTGAAGAATACAGTTGAACAGAGGGATCTGGGTATAACCGTGCATAGTTCCTTGAAGGTGGAATCTCATATAGATAGGGTGGTAAAGAAAGCTTTTGGTATGCTAGCCTTTATAAATCAGAGCATTGAGTATAGAAGCTGGGATGTAATGTTAAAATTGTACAAGGCATTGGTGAGACCAAATCTGGAGTATGGTGTACAATTTTGGTCGCCAAATTATAGGAAGGATGTCAACAAAATAGAGAGAGTACAGAGGAGATTTACTAGAATGTTGCCTGGGTTTCAACAACTAAGTTACAGAGATAGGTTGAATAAGTTAGATCTTTATTCTCTGGAGCGCAGAAGGTTAAGGGGGGACCTGATAGAGGTCTTTAAAATGATGAGAGGGATAGACAGAGTTGATGTGGACAAGCTTTTCCCTTTGAGAATAGGGAAGATTCAAACAAGAGGACATGACTTCAGAATTAAGGGACAGAAGTTTAGGGGTAATATGAGGGGAACTTCTTTACGCAGAGAGTGGTGGCGGTGTGGAATGAGCTCCCAGTGGAAGTGGTGGAGGCAGGTTCATTGGTATCATTTAAAAATAAATTGGATAGGCATATGGATGAGAAGGGAATGGAGGGTTATGGTACGAGTGCAGGCAGGTGGGACTAAGGAGAAAAAAATTTGTTCGGCATGGACTTGTAGGGCCGAGATGGCCTGTTTCCGTGCTGTAATTGTTATATGGTTATATGGTTAAAATGTAAATTATGTTGTGTCTGGGGTCTATTTGTGTGTAATGTATGGCTGCAGAAACGGCATTTCGTTTGGACCTCAAGGGGTCCAAATGACAATTAAATTGACTCTCTTGTACAATCACTGTGCTATAGGGCAGGCTATGGAATTGATTGGATTAGTCCTCCTGCAATCAAAGTTGGCGACCACATTGCTTTTAAGAGGACGAGGCCGATTTCAGTTACACAATTTATATGTGAATATTTGCCACTCATTGCATTCCCGGAAAAAAAAAATATTCACAAAGCTCATGTTGGGAAAATGTTGCTGTGGTTTATCTTTCTGTTATTCTTGCAATATGTTGTTTTCTGTTTAAGTGACATAATTGGTGTACATTAACCTTGGTGTCATAAATCAAAGCCCCATCCAATCTCCAACTCATTGGCAGTGATGCCAGCAAATACACAATGGACAAAGTGGATGTGGAGAGGATGCTTCCACTAGGACTAGAGGCTATAGCCTTAGAATTAAAGGATGTTATTTTAGCAAGGAGAAATTTCTTTAGTCAGAGGGTGGTGAATCTGTGGAATTCGTTGCCACAGAAGGCTGCAGAGGCCAAGTCAGTGGATATTTTTAAGGCGGAGATAGATAGATTCTTGATTAGGACAAGTGTCAGAGGTTATGGGGAGAAGGCAGGAGACTGGGGTTAGGAGGGAGATAGATCAGCCATGATTGAATGGACTTGATGGGCCAAATGGCCTAATTCTACTCCTATCACATCACCTTATGACCTATGACACTACACGGTTGTAGCTTACAACCCAGTGGTGTGGACATTGAATTATCTCATTTTAACTAACTTTATCTTACATTCCCTTCTCTTCCCCCCCTCCCTCCTTGCCCCCTTCCTCCACCCGAGTCGGTTTACCAGTTCCACAGTTCTCCACATTGTTTCTCTTGAGATCACACCTTCCTCAACCAACAATGGACATGTCTATCTCGGTTGAAACCAGCATCTGCAGTTCCTTCCTACACAACAATGGACCTACCAGGCACCACACTGCCCGAGGTCATTTGTGGCTGTGCCCGATTGCTCCTGGTCTTTTTCTAACCCCCAGCTCTTCACCAAATGGATGCTTTCAAGGCAGAATTAGATAGAGCTCTTGAGGATAGCGGAGTCAAGGGATATGGGGAGAAGACAGAAACGGGGTGCTGATTGTGGATGATCACATTGAATGGCGGTGCTGGCTCGAAGGGCCTAATGGCCTACTCCTGCACCTATTGTCTATTGTCTATTGTCTATTGAGAACATGGATAGGTGATGTTTCAGGTTGAGACCCTTCTTCCGACTGATTATAGGGGGAAGAAGAAGAAAGCCAGATGAAGGGAGATGCAGGACAAAGCGGGGCAGGTGAGGCGGGTGTGGGGGTGATGGTTGATAGGCAGATAGTTGGAGCAAAGTCCGGAGATAAAAAGGCTAGGGACAGGATTGAAGAGTTGCAAATTCCGACTAGAGGGAGGAATTTAGCAGGAGGGAAGAGGGGGGAGGGGAGAAATAGGTGGCAGTCTAGGTTGGGCAGAGGGGAGGAGAGGTGGAGGGGAGGAAGGGGAAAAAAAGGGAGAGTGGAGGGAAAGGGGAGGGGGTTGTGGGACAGGTTTAGTAGGAGGTTACCTAAAATTGAAGGTCAAAGTTCATACCGTTGGGTTGCGAGCTACCGGAACAGAATAGTTGGGTTTTACGCCCAACTTTAAGAGGAACCGACTGAGTAGATTAATGTGTGGAGGTTCGGGAGTTTGGAATCAAGTTAGGAGAAGGGTGAATGAAAATATAGGGAGCAAAGCAGGTGCCCGTGAGGAATGTCAGGGGTTTCAGAGAGAAGGCAGGAGAATGGGGTTTGGAGGGAGAGATAGATCAGCCATGATCGAATGGCGGAGTAGACTTGATGGGCCAAATGGCCTAATTCTGCTCCAATCACTTATGAACTTATGAGCGCCGATATCATGGAGGCCAATAGGTTTGGAAGAGATTTATAGGAGTAAAAAGGGATTTTCATGATAATTTAAAAAATGGAAAAGGTCAGGTGCCAAGTTTGGTTTTGTTTAGAGATGCAGCATGGAAGCAGGCCCTTCGGCCCACCGAGACTAGCGATTGCCCCGTACACTACTTCTATTCTACTCATTACGGGCAATTTCTTTACAGAAGCCAATTAACCTACACACCAAGTTCAAGTGAGTTTATTGTCATGTGTCCCTGTATAGGAGACTGCAGGGTGACTTGGATAGGCTGGGTGAGTGGGCAAATGTTTGGCAGATGCAATATAATGTGGATAAATGTGAGGTTATCCATTTTGGTGGCAAAAACAGGAAAGCAGACTATTATCTAAATGGTGGCCGATTAGGAAAGGGGGAGATGCAGCGAGACCTGGGTGTCATGGTACACCAGTCATTGAAGGTAGGCATGCAGGTGCAGCAGGCAGTAAAGAAAGCGAATGGTATGTTAGCTTTCATTGCAAAAGGATTTGAGTATAGGAGCAGAGAGGTTCTACTGCAGTTGTACAGGGTCTTGGTGAGACCACACCTGGACTATTGCGTACAGTTTTGGTCTCCAAATCTGAGGAAGGACATTATTGCCATAGAGGGAGTGCAGAGACGGTTCACCAGACTGATTCCTGGGATGTCAGGACTGTCTTATGAAGAAAGACTGGATAGACTTGGTTTATACTCTCTAGAATTTAGGAGATTGAGAGGGGATCTTATAGAAACGTACAAAATTCTTAAGGGGTTGGACAGGCTAGATGCAGGAAGATTGTTCCCGATGTTAGGGAAGTCCAGGACAAGGGGTCACAGCTTAAGGATAAAGGGGAAATCCTTTAAAACCGAGATGAGAAGAACTTTTTTCACACAGAAAGTGGTGAATCTCTGGAATTCTCTGCCACAGAGGGTAGTTGAGGCCAGTTCATTGGCTATATTTAAGAGGGAGTTAGATGTGGCCCTTGTGGCTAAGGGGATCAGGGGGTATGGAGAGAAGGCAGGTACGGGATACTGAGTTGGATGATCAGCCATGATCATATTGAATGGCGGTGCAGGCTCGAAGGGCCGAATGGCCTACTCCTGCACCTAATTTCTATGTTTCTATGTTTCTATAGGACAATGAAATTCTTGCTTTGCTTAAGCACATGGAAAATAGTAGGCATTTACTACAAAACAGATAAATGTGTCCATATACCATGATATAAATATATACACACACATGAATAAATAAACTGGTAAAGTGCAAATAACAGAAAGTGGTTATTAATAATCAGAGTTTTGTCCGAGCCAGGTTTAATAGCCTGATGGCTGTGGGGAAGTAGCTATTCCTGAACCTGGTTGTTGCAGTCTTCAGGCTCCTGTACCTTCTACCTGAAGGTAGCAGGGAGATGAGTGTGTGACCAGGATGGTGTGGGTCTTTGATGATACTGCCAGCCTTTTTGAGGCAGCGACTGCGATAAATCCCCTCGATGGAAGGAAGGTCAGAGCCGATGATGGACTGGGCAGTGTTTGCTACTTTTTGTAGTCTTTTCCTCTCCAGGGCGCTCAAATTGCCGAACCAAGCCACGATGCAACCGGTCAGCATGCTCTCTACTGTGCACCTATAGAAGTTAGAGAGAGTCCTCCTTGACAAACCGACTCTCCGTAATCTTCTCAGGAAGTTGCTGATGAGCTTTTTTGATAATTGCGTTAGTGTTCTCGGACCAGGAAAGATCTTCAGAGATGTGCACGCCCAGGAATTTGAAGCTCGACCCTTTCAACCATCGACCCGTTGATATAAATGGGGCTGTGGGTCCCCCTCCTACTCCTTCCAAAGTCCACAATCAGTTCCTTGGTTTTGCTGGTGTTGAGGGCCAGGTTATTGCGCTGGCACCATATGGACAGTTGCTCGATCTCCCTTCTATATTCTGACTCATCCCCATTAGTGATACGCCCCACAATAGTGGTGTCGTCAGCAAACTTGATGATGGAGTACGCAGTCATGGGTATAGAGTGAGTACAGCAGGGGGCTGAGCACACAGCCTTGAGGTGCTCATGTGCTGATTGTTATCGAGGCTGACACATTTCCACCAATACGAACAGACTGTGGTCTGTGGATGAGGAAGTCGAGGATCCAGTTGCAGAGGGATGCGCAGAGACCCAGTTCTGCGAGTTTGGTAACCAGTTTGGAGGGGATGATTATGTTGACTGCCGAGCTGTAATCGATGAATAACAGCCTGACATATGAGTTCTTGTTGTCCAAGTGGTCCAGTGCGGAGTGGAGGGCCAGCGAGATTGCATCCACCGTTGATCTGTTGTGGCGGTACGCGAACTGCAGTGGGTCCAGGTTTTTGTCGAGGTAGGAGTTGATTTGCTCCATGATCAGCCTCTCAAAGCACTTCATCACCACCGGCGTTAGTGCCACTGGTCGATAGTCATTGAGGCACGTCACCTTACTCTTCTTGGGCACCGGTATAATTGATGCCCTTTTAAAGCAGGTGGGGACCTCAGACCTCAGAAGTGAGAGGTGAGGGACAAACCTGCACATCTTTGGGGTGTGGGAGGAAACCGAAGCACCCAGAGCAAACCTACGCAGGTGACGGGGAGAACGTACAAACTCTGTACAGACAGCGCCCACAGTCAGGATCGAACCTGGGTCCCTGGCGCTGCAAGGCAGTAACTCTACCGCTGCGCCACCGTGATGCCCTTGTTCCGCCACTGTGACACTGTTGTTTAACGAGCATAAGAGTGATGGGTGGACTTTACATTTTTTAAATTATTTTTGTTTGAATGCACCTCATTTACATTCCTGGCATCTAGCGTGCAGTGTTCAAACGTAGTGGAGGAAATTGGATTTTAGTTGCAATAGAGAGAAGGAGAGCTGTGACAATGGACAGGGTGAGATGTCTCTGGCTTCTTTGCACTGCATCGGGTTTCATTTTCACTACTGAAGTGATCGGTTTCAGCCAGAATCCAGCCAGTCCACTGCCGCAGTTTAACCCGTTTATTGCTACCACACTGGAGTTTTTTCGCATACACTCTGCTCCAGCTGGCATTAATCTGTAATTTGCCTATTCAGCTACCTTGACTGTTTTGATTTGTGAGACGTTCTGGGAATGAAACACATCTGAACCAGATCCAACTCAAAGGGATTTCACTTCCCTGGCAAGGTTATAAAACAATTATCAGCAGTCAAAAGAGTAAAATAGCAAAATTCACAATTTACATAAATGGAAAGGGACTTGCAAATCCCTTTGAAGAGGGAGGGGAGGTTAAGATGGAGAAAAATCACACTGGTTCAACGTGGATTGAATCCAACAGTTTGTGTACCAGAAGAGATAGAGGCAGAGTAATTTATTTCAGACACTCAAAGGTGTGAATACAACTTTGCAAATATGACAAGGAGCTACAGAAGGGCCGTCAACAGTCAACAAGAATGGAGCAGGAGGATGAGGGGTGATCTTATTGAGATGTACAAAAGCATGAGAGGAGTCGATTGGTTAGATGCATGGAGTCTCTTGCCCAGGGGAGGGGAATCGAGAGCCAGAGGGCTTAAATTTAAGGTGAAGGGGGAACGATTTTATAGGAATCTGAGGGGTAATATTCTCCCACAAAGGGTTGTGAGTGTATAGAACGAGCTGCCGGAGGAGGTAGTTGATGCAGGGACCATTGAAACGTTTAAGAAGCAATTAGATAGGATAGGATATGTTTAGAGGGATTTGGGCCAAATGCAGGTAGGAGGGACTAATGTAGATGGGACATGTTGGTCGGTGTGGGCAAGTTGGGCCAAAGAGCCTGTTTCCACACTCTAAGATTGTTTAATCGTCAAATTCTAAGAATGCCTAATAGTCATAGGTACCAACAACGGAAAAATGAAATTCACCGTTGCAGCAGCATAACAGGCCTGCAAAATGTAATAAATGCTGAACATAGACTCAAAATGCTGGAGCCATAATATAACATAGAAACATAGAAAATAGATGCAGGAGTAGGCCATTCGGCCCTTCAAGCCTGCACCGCAATTCAATATGATCATGGCTGATCATCCAACTCAGTATCCTGTACCTGCCTTCTCTCCATACCCCCTGATCCCTTTAGCCACAAGGGCCACATCCAACTCCCTCTTAAATATAGCCAATGAACTGGCCTCAACTACCTTCTATGGGAGAGAACTCCAAACCATTCAGTTGGTTTGGTGAACTCTGGGATACTGTGTCACATTATGGCTCTATCCTTTTATTAATCATCGCTCTGATTTTTATTGTTAACTGATTGCGACCATTATGTATCTACCGAGGATAGTGAATGTTATCATAAATGATAAAAAGGAAGGAATGAGAAAGTTGAAAGATTTTAAAGTTACAAAATGGATTCAGCTGTAGATTTAGAAACAATAAAATGGATGCTTGACCTTTCTCCTATTACATTAACAAGGCTAACAGAAATGATTTCACCTTTCTCCTATTACACTAGCAAGGCTGCAGGATCGTAACAAAAATGTTTCCGCCCTTCTTGCATAACACTAGCGAGATAACAGCACAAATACATGAATGCGTTTCTCTGTGATATAAACATCAGGGGAATGTTCAGACACTTGGCTCGTATTCTTTACTCTACAAGGTTGTATTGTGTGTCAACAAGGTAAAAAAATGAATGCTTGAATCTGCAAAACATAGCTTCTCAGCAAAACCATATATGGGCTAACCTTTCCTCTATCGGAAGAACCTGTCAATCCTAACAGGCAAGAGGCTGTACAATGCTCTGTGAGATAAAGTATTACTGAATTGCTGATTATTGGGGTATAAATATATCTGATTGAACATTACCTCTTTGTGTGGGGATTTTGTATTTTACATTCTGTAAGCGTTTACTGCCACACCCACCTGGGCGAAATAAAGATTTTAATGCTTTATTGCTAATTTTTGTGTTATCTGTTTGAAGTAAAATCAAACCTTTACAAACTCAGTGGGACAGGCAGCATGTCTGGAAAGAGGAATGGGTGACATTTCAGGTGGAGACTATACTGACAAGAGGAGTTGAATATAGGAGCAAAGAGGTACTTCTGCAGTTGTACAGGGTCCTAATGAGACCACACCTGGTGTATTGTGTGCAGTTTTGGTCTCCAAATTTGGGGTGGGAGATTGCAACCTTCACGTGGTCCGCCCTGTTTCATCTAATGCAATCAACCTGGCGAGCACAGTCAAATAAGATCAAACAAGTTGTCCTATAACTTTAGGCTGTGCATGCCATATGCAAGAAGAAGGTCTCCAAATTTGAGGAAGGACATTCTTGCTATTGAGGGAGTGCAGCTTAGGTTCATGAGGTTAATTCCCGGGATGACTGAGCTGTCATAGAAAGGAGAGCTGTGACAATGGACAGGGTGAGATGTCTCTGGCTTCTTTGCACTGCATCGGGTTTCATTTTCACTACTGAAGTGATCGGTTTCAGCCAGAAGCCAGCCAGTCCACTGCCGCAGTTTAACCCTTTTATTGCTACCACACTGGAGTTTTTTCACATACACTCTGCTCCAGCTGGCATTAATCTGTAATTTGCCTATTCAGCTACCTTGACTGTTTTGATTTGTGAGACGTTCTGGGAATGAAACACATCTGAACCAGATCCAACTCAAAGGGATTTCACTTCCCTGGCAAGGTTATAAAACAATTATCAGCAGTCAAAAGAGTAAAATAGCAAAATTCACAATTTACATAAATGGAAAGGGACTTGCAAATCCCTTTGAAGAGGGAGGGGAGGTTAAGATGGAGAAAAACCACACTGGTTCAACGTGAACAAATCCAACAGTTTGTGGACCAGAAGAGATAGAGGCAGAGTAATTTATTTCAGACACTCAAAGGTGTGAATGCAACTTTGCAAATATGACAAGGAGCTACAGAAGGGCCGTCAACAGCCAACAAGAATGGAGCAGGAGGATGAGGGGTGTTCTTATTGAGATGTACAAAAGCATGAGAGGAGTCGACTGGTTAGACGCATGGAGTCTCTTGCCCAGAGGAGGGGAATCGAGAGCCAGAGGGCTTAAGTTTAAGGTGAAGGGGGAACGATTTTATAGGAATCTGAGGGGTAATATTCTCCCACAAAGGGTTGTGAGTGTATAGAACGAGCTGCCGGAGGAGGTAGTTGATGAAGGGACCATTGAAACGTTTAAGAAGCAATTAGACAGGTACATGGATAGGATAGGTTTAGAGGGATTTGGGCCAAATGCAGATAGGAGGGACTAATGTAGATGGGACGTGTTGGTCGGTGTGGGCAAGTTGGGCCAAAGAGCCTGTTTCCACACTCTAAGATTGTTTAATCGTCAAATTCTAAGAATGTCTAATAGACATAGGTACCAACAATGGAAAAATGAAATTCACCATTGCAGCAGCATAACAGGCCTGCAAAATGTAATAAATGCTGAACATAGACTCAAAATGCTGGAGCCATAATATAACATAGAAACATAGAAAATAGATGCAGGAGTAGGCCATTCGGCCCTTCAAGCCTGCACCGCAATTCAATATGATCATGGCTGATCATCCAACTCAGTATCCTGTACCTGCCTTCTCTCCATACCCCCTGATCCCTTTAGCCACAAGGGCCACATCCAACTCCCTCTTAAGTATAGCCAATGAACTGGCCTCAACTACCTTCTGTGGGAGAGAACTCCAAACCATTCAGTTGGTTTGGTGAACTCTGGGATACTGTGTTACATTATGGCTCTATCCTTTTATTAATCATCGCTCTGATTTTTATTGTTAACTGATTGCGACCAATATGTATCTACCGAGGATAGTGAATGTTATCATAAATGATAAAAAGGAAGGAATGAGAAAGTTGAAAGATTTTAAAGTTACAAAATGGATTCTGCTGTAGATTGAGAAACAATAAAATGGATGCTTGACCTTTATCCTATTACATTAACAAGGCTAACAGAAATGGTTTCACCTTTCTCCTATTACACTAGCAAGGCTGCAGGATCGTAACAAAAATGTTTTCACCCTTCTTGCATAACACTAGCAAGATAACAGCACAAATACATGAATGCGTTTCTCTGTGATATAAACATCAGGGGAATGTTCAGACACTTGGCTCGTATTCGTTACTCTACAAGATTGTATTGTGCATCAACAAGGTGAAAAAATGAATGCTTGAATCTGCAAAACATAGCTTCTTCAGCAAAGCCATATATGGGCTAACCTTTCCTCTATCGGAAGAACCTGTCAATCCTAACAGGCAAGAGGCTGTACAATGCTCTGTGTGATAAAGTATTACTGAATTGCTGATTATTGGGGTATAAATATATCTGATTGAACATTACCTCTTTGTGTGGGGATTTTGTATTTTACATTCTGTAAGAGTTTACTGCCACACCCACCTAGGCGAAATAAAGATTTTAATGCTTTATTGCTAATTTTTGTGTTATCTGTTTGAAGTAAAATCAAACCTTTACAAACTCAGTGGGACAGGCAGCATGTCTGGAGAGAGGAATGGGTGACATTTCAGGTGGAGACTTTACTGACAAGAGGAGTTGAATATAGGAGCAAAGAGGTACTTCTGCAGTTGTACAGGGTCCTAATGACACCACACCTGGTGTATTGTGTGCAGTTTTGGTCTCCAAATTTGGGGTGGGAGATTGCAACCTTCACGTGGTCCGCCCTGTTTCATCTAATGCAATCAACCTGGCGAGCACAATCAAATAAGATCAAATGGAACAAGTTGTCCTATAACTTTAGGCTGTGCATGCCATATGCAAGAAGAAGGTCTCCAAATTTGAGGAAGGACATTCTTACTATTGAGGGAGTGCAGCTTAGGTTCATGAGGTTAATTCCTGGGATGACTGAGCTGTCATATGCTGATAGAATGGAGCGGCTGGGCTTGTATACACTGGAATTTAGAAGGATGAGAGGATATCTTATCGAAACATATAAGATTCTTAAGGGATTGAACATGCTAGAGGCAGGAAACATGTTCCCGATATTGGGGGAGTCCAGAACCAGGGGCCACCGTTTAAGAATAAGTGGTAGGCCATTTAAAATGGAGATGAGGAAAAGCTTTTTTGCCCAGAGAGTTGTGAATCTGCAGAATTCTCTGCCTCAGAAGGCAGTGGAGGTCAATTCTCTGGGTGCTTTCAATAGAGAGTTTGATAGAGCTCTTAAAGATAGCGGAGTCAGGGGATATGGGGGAGAAGGCAGGAACGGGATACTGAATGTGGATGATCAACCATGATCACAGTGAATGGCAGTGCTGGCTCGAAGGGCCGAATGGCCTACTCCTGCACCTATTGTCTATTGTCTATTCAGACTGAAAGTCACGGGAAAGGGAAACGAGATATATAGAAGATAATGTAGAGAGATATAGAACAAATGAATGAAAGATATGCAAAGAAAGGTTACGATGATAAAGGAAACAGGCCATCGTTAGCTGTTTGTTGGGTGAGAACAAGGAACAAGGCAAGGCAAGTTTATTTGTATAGCACCTTTCAACAAAAAGGTAATTCAAAGTGCTTTACATTAAACATTGTAAGCATTTGAAAGAAACACATATAAAATGACATTTAGATGTAAAACGATTATTAGAATATTCAGATGAAATAATTACAAAATTAAAAGCAATCAAATAAAATATTTAAAATAGAATAAAACTAGGAATAGAAGTTACAGTGCAGTATAGGTAATTAATAAATTGTGTTAGCTGTGTTAGCTGTGAGGAGGATGCTAGGAGGCTGCAAGGTGACTTGGATAGGCTGGGTGAGTGGGCAAATGCATGGCAGATGCAGTATAATGTGCATAAATGTGAGGTTATCCACTTTGGTGGCAAATACAGGAAAGTAGATTATTATCTGAATGGTGGCCGATTAGGAAAGGGATGGAGACCTGGGTGTCATGGTACACCAGTCATTAAAAGTAGGCATGCAGGTGCAGCAGGCAGTGAAGAAGGTGAATGGTATGTTAGCATTCATAGCAAATGGATTTGAGTATAGGAGCAGGGAGGTTCTACTGCAGTTGTACAGGGTCTTGGTGAGACCACACCTGGAGTATTGCATACAGTTTTGGTCCCCTAATCTGAGGAAAGACATTCTTGCCATAGAGGGAGTACAGAGAAGGTTCACCAGACTGATTCCTGGGATGTCAGAACTTTCATATGCAGAAAGACTGGATAGACTCGGTTTGTACTCGCTAGAATTTAGAAGATTGAGGGGGGATCTTATAGAAACTTACAAAATTCTTAAGGGGTTGGACAGGCTAGATGCAGGAAGATTGTTCCCGATGTTGGGGAAGTTCAGAACAAGGGGTCACAGTTTAAGGATAAGGGGGAAATCTTTTAGTACCGATATGAGGAAAACTTTTTTCACACAGAGAGTGGTGAATCCCTGGAATTCTCTGCCACAGAAGGTAGTTGAGGCCAGTTCATTGGCTATATTTAAGAGGGAGTTAGATGTGGCCCTTGTGACTAAAGGATCGGAGGGTATGGAGAGAAGGCAGGTACGGGATACTGAGTTGGATGATCAGCCATGATCATATTGAATGGCGGTGCAGGCTCGAAGGGCCGAATGGCCTACTCCTGCACCTGTTTTCTATGTTTCTATGTTTCTGTTTCTATTGTTTACTGAAAGGCAGTGGCAAACAGAAAAGTCTTCAGTCTAGATTTCAAAGAGCTGAGAGTTGCAGCAGACCTGCAGTTTTCTGGGAGTTTGTTCCAGATATGTGGTGCATAAAAACTAAATGCTGCCTCTCCATGTTTAGTTCTGACTCTGGGGACACAGAGCAGACCCGTCCCAGACGATCTGAGAGATCTGGGTGGTTCGTAGCTAAGCAGAAGATCAGAAATGTATTTTGGCCCTAAACCATTCAGTGCTTTGTAAACCAACAGTAGTATTTTGAAATCAATTCTTTGACAGGCAGGAAGCCAGTGTAGAGACCTCAGAACTGGAGTAATGTGATCTACTTTTTTGGTCTTAGTGAGGACTTGAGCAGCGGCGTCAGAACAGGAATCTGATGTGACCTGGGTGGTGGATGGATGGAGAGGGAATGCAGGGGTTACTTGAAGTTAGAGAAATCACTATTCATACCACTGGGCTGTAAGCTGCCCAAACAAAATATGAGATGCTGTTCCTCCAATTTGCGTTTAGCCTCACTCTGACAATGGAGGAGGACTAGGACAGGAAAGGTCAGTGTGGGAATGGGAATGGGAAGGGGAATTTTAGCAACCAGGAGATCAGGTACGTCCAGGCGGACTGAGCAAATGGGTTTAGTGAAATGATCACACAGTGTATGTTTGGTCTCACCGATGTGTAAGAATCCATTTCTTGAACAATGGATACAGTGGATGAGGTTGGAGGAGGTGCAATGCTGATAATAGATCATGAATAAGAAAATCAATAAATAACAACCACAATAACCATATAACCATATAACAATTACAGCACGGAAACAGGCCATCTCGACCCTTCTAGTCCGTGCAGAACACGTATTCTCCCCTAGTCCCATATACCTGCGCTCAGACCATAACCCTCCATTCCTTTCCCGTCCATATAACTATCCAATGTATACTTAAATGATAAAAGCGAACCTGCCTCCACCACCTTCACTGGAAGCTCATTCCACACAGCCACCGCTCTCTGAGTAAAGAAGTTCCCCCTCATGTTACCCCTAAACTTCAGTCCCTTAATTCTCAAGTCATGTCCCCTTGTTTGAATCTTCCCTACTCTCAGTGGGAAAAGCTTATCCACGTCAACTCTGTCTATCCCTCTCATCATTTTAAAGACCTCTATCAAGTCCCCCCTTAACCTTCTGCGCTCCAAAGAATAAAGCCCTAACTTGTTCAACTTTTCTCTGTAACTTAGTTGCTGAAACCCACGCAACATTCTAGAAAATCTCCTCTGTACTCTCTCTATTTTGTTGGCATCCTTCCTATAATTAGGCGACCAAAATTGTACACCATACCCCAGAATTGGCCTCACCAATGCCTTGTACAATTTTTGTATACTAATGCAAATAGCTCAATGTCCTTAGTGCAACCAAAGATGGTCCATAGAAGTTAATAGTTGAGGTGAGCATTGTGTAGTGTTCAAGGGCCTGATGGATTTTGTTGGGAAGAAGCTATTCTTGAACCTGGTGGCCTCCTAAAGGAGGAAATAACTTGGGCAGTAGGAAATTATCTTCAACATGTTTGGTATCAAGGCCATTGATCATTGCATAGGCGGAGTGGTGAAGTTATTGGACGAATAGTCAGAGTCTGGACCACTGATACAGACTCCAAATTCCAATATGCCTGCTGAGATATTTAGCTTTGAAATAAAGACATTTGGAAGATAAGTAAACCTCAGAGTAACTATAAACTCAGTAGATTGTCATAAAAACCTACCTGGTTCACCAATCCTCGTCAGGGAAGGAAATCTACCTTCCTTAACTGGGCTAGCGAGAATATACCTTCTCAGTTTCAGTTTCAGTTCAGTTCGTTGTCATATGTACAGTGGCAAGTTTTTGTTGCGTGCTAACCAGTCAGCAGAAAGACAATACATGATTACAATCGAGCCATCCACAGTGTACAGATACATGATAAGGGAATAACGTTCAGTGCGAGATAGAGCCAGTAATGTCCGATCAAAGATAGGCCGAGGGTCACCAATGAGGTAGATAGTAGTTCAGGACTGCTGTCTGGTTGCTGTACGATGGTTCAGTTGCCTGATAACAGCAGGGACGACATTGTCTCTTCTCTTCATATCAACATTTTTATATACATCCACCTGACGATGCAGATAGAGCCTTTGGTTTTAATGTTTCATCTTGGGATGACAGATGGCACAATGGGCTAAGTGTTCGGCTGGCGACCGGAAGGTAGCCGGTTCCAATCCAGCTTGGAGTGCATACTGTCGTTGTGTCCTTGGGGCAAGACACTTCACCCACCTTTGCCTGTATGTAAATGTAATGTAATTATGTGAAGCACTTTGGGGTCAATGCAAGTTGACTAAAAATGTGCTATATAAAATAAGATTATTATTATATTATTATCTCAAAGGAACCTCACAGGAGGTGCAGCGTTCTCTCCATCTTGCACTAGACAGTAAAACCAGATTAGTGACAAAGTTCCTGGGATTCTGGCATCCTGACGCTTGGAGCACCATGACCAAGCTACAAGTGGCAACATACAGTTACCGACAGGGGCAGCAAAATGGTACAGCTGGTCATGCTCCTGTCTTCAGGTGACGACAACAACCTGGTTCATACTGTTGTTGAAATTGCACGAGCACATAGTTTCCCCTGGCTGTTTGTTTAACAGTTAGATGTACAACATAAAAGCAGGCCCTTCAGCCCAGCGAGTCCACCCTGACCGCCAATTACTTGCTCACAGGTGCACCCCAATGTGCAGTTGATGGCAGGTGAACAAGACAGGAGTTGGTGGAGAACTGGTTACAGGGAAGCAAGCAGAGCCGAGAACATAGATGTAATAGACCAAATGGCCTCCAGCGGTCACAGAATCATTGATTCTACAACAAAGAAACTGGCCCTTCAGCCCAACTCACCCATGCCGGCCAAGACGTCTACCTAAGCTAGACCCATTTGCTTGCGTATGGTTCATATCACTTTATACCTTTACTATCTGTGTACTTGTCCAAATGTCAGTAAACATTTCAATAGTACCCAGCTCTACTATCTTCTCTGGCAAAATCCTAATTAAAATATGAGCATTTGCAGTGTTTAACTGATGGAACAGGATCATAGCAGAACAGATCGGAGCAAGAAGTGGTCTTTAGGAGACTCTCGGAAGCCGCATGGTAATGCAGGGAATGGATGATATGGGTTATGTGCGGGGAGATGAGATTAGACATTGTGGGCTGAAGGGCTATTCTTGTGCTGTACTGTGCTACGTTCTATAATCACGGCTCACTAATTATTAGTTCTTATTAGTTCCCTCAGCTCTTTACTAAGTTGTAACGAGAATCAAGATGACAGATTCACATCTTTTTCTGGGCTTCCAACATTATTCATCTCAACGTGCAGTTGAATTGAATTGAAGGACTGGCTCAAGTGTATTTACTGAGAGGATTAGATGCTCCCCTGTCCATGGGTTTGTATTTCTCATTGCAATTATTTCACTGCAACAGGGTTTTGTCAAGTTTCAGGTTCACAGTGGATTAGAAAGGCAGAACAAATATGCAACACTTTCACTTATTTTGTCCGTCAATAATGCTGGACACTGCTTCACTGTCAATGCATCCAAACAATGAAATTCTTCCTTGCAGCAACATAACATGTCAGTAAACACACAGTACTCATAGATAACATGACAAGCAAACAAAAGTTCAATTAAAAAGCAATATTAATGCAAAAAAACCCACAAAGCACCAAGTTTGTGCTTTGTAATTTACTTGGTGTTTGCAGTGTCCAAGAACCTGATGATTGTAGTAATAATAATAATAATAATAATAATAATAATAATAATAATAATAATAATAATAATAATAATAATATTAATAATTTATTTTATTGTCATTGCACATAACCGCAACGATATTTGGTATGCAGCTTCCATCCGATGTCATAACTTAAATAACTAATAAAATTTAGATTTAGATACCCCGAGAACATGGATTGTAAAAAGAACATTACAACAGTAAAATAGTCAAAACAGTTCAAACAGACTAAAGTGCAGATGTGTCTGTGTGACGTGACCATCCGAGGGAGACAGTCCAGTGGGGGATGGGGGGCACTCAGCAGGGCTGGTTCAGAGCCGCTGTAGCTCTGGGAATGAAGCTGTTCCTGAGTCTGGAGGTTCGGGCGTAGAAGGCCTTGTAACATCTGCCGGAGGGAAGTAGTTCGAACAGTCCATTACAAGGGTGTGAGGAGTCTTTATGGATGCTGACGGCCTTCCTGAGGCACCGTGTGTGGTAGATGCCCTCCAAGGCTGGTAGCAGTGTCCCAACAATCTTGTTTGGAAGAAACTGTTCCTGAACATGGAGATGATGGTTTTCAGACTCCTGTACCTTCTTACCGATGGCAGGAGTCAAATGAGAACGTGGCCAGGGTGATTTGGGTGTTTTTATAATCATGGCTGCCTTTTTGAGGCAATGCCTCCTATAGATCCCTTCGATGGTGGGACAGTCAGTACCAGTGATGGACTAGGCGATGTCCACCACTCTCTGCAATCTCCTTCATTCTTGGGCGATCAAGTTGCCAAACCAGGCCGTGGTGCGACCAGTCAAATGCCCTCTACCTGTAGAAAGAAGTTCAAGTGACTATTCATCGACACACCGAATCTCCTCATTCTGAGAGTCATAGTGTGGAAACAGGCCCTTTGGCCCAACTTGCACACACCGGCCAACATGTCCCAGCTACACTAGTCCCACCGGCCTGTGTTTGGTCCATATCCCTCCAAACCTGTCCTCTCCATACACCTGTCTAACCGTTTCTTAAATGTTGCGATAGTCCCTGCCTCAACTACATCCTTGGTGTGAAAAAGTTACCCCTCAGATGCCTATTAAATCTTTTCCCCTTCATCTTAAACCCTATGTCCTCTGGTCCTCGATTCCTCTACTTTGGGCAAGAGATTCTGTGCATCGACCCGATCTATTCCTCCAAGGGCGTATAGGCGTTGATGGCTTTTATTGCCACTGGCGTACTGCGATGCAGTCATGCCTGGTACACAGAAATATCCCACAAACAGTAACAAGACAAATGATCAGTCTAGTGTAGTTTGGGGATACATTGCGGAGACAGGCCAATTTACCTACATACCTGTACGTCATTTGAGTTTGGGAGGAAACTGAAGATTTCAGAGAAAATGCACACGGTCACATACAAACTCCGTACAGACAGCACCCGTAGTCGGGATCGAACCCGTGTCTCTGGCACTGCAAGCGCTGTAAGGCAGTAACTCTACCGCTGCGCCACCGTGCCATCCTAAATCAGTCATCTATTAATTTGATGCCAGCATTGAATGATAAACCTCAAGCTGGCGAGCAGGGAAAGCCTAAGCTGTTCACCTTCAAATTGGAGGTCAACAAAAAGCTGGAGAAACTCAGCAGGTGAGGCAGCATCTATGGAGTGAAGGAATGGGTGACGTTTCAGGTCGAGACCCTTCTTCATTCTGAAGAAGGGTCTCGACCCAAAATGTCACCCATCCCTTTGCTCCATAGATGCTGCCTCACCCGCTGAGTTTCTCCAGCTTTTTGTCTACCTTCGATTTTTCTAACATCTGCAGTTCTTTCTTAAGCCTTCAAATTGTAGACAGGCAGGGGGTCCGTTTTAACATCTCATCCTAAAGAAGATGAGCCCAATTGGGACAACACTCCCTCCACTGGGCACTGAAGCACTGGGGTCACATTATGCCAACTTTGAAAGAAAATTGCTACCATTAAGCTAAGATGACCGCAATCTGCAAACCTTTTTTTCTTATTATTGCCTGCCGAAAACAACCTCTCGAGTTTCTCGCACTGAGTCCAAAAACTGGACTAGCTAAAAAAATATTAATAATCGGCAAATGTGCCAAAGTGTTCATGGACTTCACGACACAGAACCGTCAAGTGCAGTTGCCGAGAGCCAAGGGTCAAGAGAGTTTTATTGTCCTATGTCCCAGATAGAACATTGGAATTCTTACTTGCATCAGCACAACAGAATAATAATAATAATAATAATAATAATAATACATTTTATTTATGGGCGCCTTTCAAGAGTCTCAAGGACACACGTTACAAAATTTAGCAAATAGAGTAAAAACATGTAAGCGGCATGAAATAAATAGTAAAGACATCACCAGTACACCAGTAAATCCAAAGACAAAATTCAAAAACACAATGTGAAGAGAGAGCAGCGGCAGCTAAACCGCGCTAGCGTACACTCTCCCTTCCGGCAGCCATCTTGGACACAGAATAAAATAATCATTTACACACAAAAAGACATCCCCCCACAATGGTTACCACAATGTCCAGTCCCCATCCCCAGTTCTCCCATAGTCGGGCCTATTGAGGCCTCCACAGAATATGTCAACATAGTACACTGTAAACAATGCAATAAACCAGAAAAAATGTTCAGTGTGCATATATACCCACACACACACACACACACACGCACACACATGCACACACACACACACACACACATACACACACACACACACGCACACACACACACCCACACACGCACACTCACACACACACACACACACACACCACACACACCACACACACACACAACACACACACACACACATGCACACACACACACACACACACACACACATGCGCATACGCGCACACACGCGCACACACACACACACACACACACACACACACACGCACACACGCACACGCACACACACACACACGCACACACACACACACACACACACACGCGCATACACTCCCACACACAGACACTCACACACACACCCACACCCACACACTCACACGCACACGCACACACCCACACACCCACACGCACACATGCATACACATAAAATGTAAACAATAATATTGCAGCAATAACAATGTAATCCAAAGCTTATTGGAGGTTGGAGTGTTCAATAACCTGATGGCTGTAGGGAAGAAGCTGTTCCTGAGCCTGGACATTACAGTTTTCAGGCTCCTGTGCAATGGCAGGGGTGCAATGAATGTGTGGCCAGGGTGTTCACCTGTGTATTGCACAATATTCAGCACAATTGATTAGTACAGGTGTCAGGGGTTATGGGGAGAGTGCAGGAGAATGGTTTTCAGAGGGAAAGATAGATCAGCCATGATTGAACGGCGGAGTAGACTTGATGGGCTGAATGGCCTAATCCTGCTCCTATCATTTATGAACATGAATATTATGTCGTGCGTTGAAATGTATTCTAAAAATGGGCTAGGTTGATTTAGTTTAGTATAGTTTAGAGATACATCGCGGAAACAGGCCCTTTCGCTCATCGAGGCCACACCGACTAGCGATCCCCGCGCACTAACACTACCCTACACACACTAGGGACAATTTACATTTATAACAAGCCAATTAGCCTACATAGCTGTACGTCTTTGGAGTGTAGGAGGATACCGAAGATCTTGGAGAATGATGGGGAGAATTTACAACCTTCCTACTGACAGACCCTGTGGCCAGGATCGAACCTGGGTCTCTGGCGCTGTAAGGCAGCAACTCTACCGCTGCGCCGTCGTGCTGCCCAAAGGTTACCTAATGCTTTTAATTTCAAGTTAAACCCAAGTCGGATAGTACATTTGCGACATTACCATGAAGGATCTATCAGTGTGACCATCTATAAAGTTCAAATTAAAATTGAAAGCAGATTTTGAGTGCCCCTCTGGCATAACAATAAGGTGCCTGCCTGGCTGCTGATTATACGACAGGGAAGGGACTGGGTGATACCTCGGGATGGAATGCTTTTTAATTCTGAACCTCCGATTTGAAAAACTACTGCAGTCATTAACAGCTCGAAATTGGCCAGCATTGCACCCGATCTGCACAGCCATCGGTTCCATTCATGAATAATTTCACAGCTCTGCCACGGAACTAATTGCTCACTTATCTAAGATAGACGCAAAAAGCTGGAGTAACTCAAGTGGGTCAGGCAGCACCTCTGGAGAAAAGGAATAGGTGACGTTTCGGCTTCAGACGTATGAGGAAGGGTCTCGACCTGAAACGTCACAGTCCAGTCAACGAAAACACTATACATGTGGCGGAAGGAACTGCAGATGCTGGTTTACACTGACATGGACACAAAATGCTGGAGTAACTCTGCGGGTCAGGCAGCATCTTGAATAGAAACGTAGAAGGAATGGGTGACGGTTTGGATCGAGGCCCTTCTTCAGACTGGGCATGATTGCTATATATATATGAAGACTATACATGATTGCAATCAAGCCGACAAAAGATACAGGATTATAGACGCAAAAAGCTGGAGTAACTCAGCGGGTCAGTCAGCATCTCTGGAGAAAAGGAATAGGCAACGTTTTCTCCAGAGATGCTGTCTGACCCGCTGAGTTACTCCAGCTTTTTGTGTCTATCTTTGGTTTATACCAGCATCTGCAGTTCCTTCCTACACATTTTGTCCGGTCACTTGCTTGTCTGTGGGACCTTGCTGACCATAAACTAGTGGCCAGACACATGCTGAATGAAGTTAATCAATAATGAATAGGATTCATTGCTAGGGTGCAGTTATCAGTAGCTGGTGAGTGAGTATTGTATTTTATTAGATTGTTAGATGCAATCATGATGTACAAAGGGATCAGTTAATAAAAAGAGGGGGTTTTTGAGGTCCAAGTCCATAGCTAGAACATGGCATCACAAGTAGATAGAACGATGATGAAAGGTGTGGTATGCTTGCCTTCATCGGGGCAACGAGTGTCAGAGTCAGTAAATAATGTTGCGTCTTTATAGGACTTAAGGCAGCGCAGCGGCACAGCGGTAGACTTGTTGCCTTACATCATCAGAGACCTGGGTTCAATCCTGACTACAGGCGGTGTCTGTACGGAGATTTCCATGTGCCCACGTGGGTTTTCTCCAGGGGGCCCTGGTTTCCTCCCACACTCCAAAGACGTACAGGTTTGTAAGCTAATTGGCTTTGGTTAAAACATTGTAGATTGGCCCTAGTGAGTAGGATAATGCTTGTGTACTGGGTGATTGCTGGTGGGCGTGGACTTGGTGGGACGAAGGGCCTGTTTCTGCACTATATCTCTAAACTCTAAAAAAAGACTTAGGTTAGACCGTAGTTAAGGGTCTGTCCCACGAGCTAATTCAAGAGTTCTCCCAAGTTTCCCCTGATTCGAACTCGGAGAATTACGGTAATGGCCGCTCGTAGGTACTCGGGGCTCTCGTGGACATTTTTCAACATGTTGAAATATCTTCACGAGCTTACCGCGTTTCCCGAGTACCTGCCGTTAGCGTTACAAGCTGCTAAGAGACGTCTCCGAGCTCCGACGTACCCGCTACGTTCATTCCACATGCTTACCACGAGTTTGATTTTTTTTTAAACTTGGGAGAGCTCTTGAATGAACTTGTACAGTGGGACAGGGCCTTTAGAGTACCATGGTCACCCCATCATGGAAGGATGAGGAGGCTTTGGAGAGGGTGCAGGAAAGGTTTTCCAGAATGCTGCCTGGATTGGATGGTACCACCTGAGAGAGGATGAGAGGAGGTAGGACAAACCTGGATTGTTTTCTCTGGAATGTCGGATGTTCAAGGGGGAACCTGCTGAAGTTTACAAAATTACAAGAGGCATAGATAAGGTAAACAGTCAGAACTTTTTCCCCCCAAGGTGTAGATGTCAAGTCAAGTCAAGGACTGAAGATGTCAAGGACTGAAGGGCATAGCTTTGAGGTGAGAAGGGCAAAGCTTAAAGGAGATGTGCGGTGTAACTATTTAACACAGAGCATGGTGGATGTCAAGAATGTGTATCAGGGGTGGTAGTGGAGGCAGATACGATAGTGGCATTTAAGAGGCTTTTAGATAGGCACATGATTATATCGGGAATGGAGAGGAGACACAAAATGCTGGAGTAACTCAGCGGGTGAGGCAGCACCTCTGGAGAGAAGGTATGGGTGACATTTCGGATCGAGACCCTTCTTCAGACTTCTTCAGATCGGGAATGGAGAGCAACGCCTCTGCGACCCAAAGTCAGGATCTATCGCTGCACCCCCTCTGTGATATCTCCTGCTCTCCAGCTCGACGTCAACGTTTTAACCCAAACTCGGCACCACAGCCACGTGTGTTTTCTTGGTGCTGAGACTGATGAAGGGTCTTGATCCAAAACGTCACCTATTCCTTCTCTCCAGAGATGCTGCCCGACCCGCTGAGTTACTCCAGCTATTTTGGATCTGTCTCCAGTGCTTCGTGTCTGTCCAGTGAACAAGAGGAGATGTACAAGAGGTCAAAATTAGTGAAGTCCAGATAACTCAGCCGGACTGATGAACAGAGATAGATAGATTCTTGATTAGTGCGGGTGTCAGAGGTTATGGGGAGAAGGCAGGAGAATGGGGTTAGGAGGGAGAGATAGATCTGCCATGATTGAATGGCGGAATAGACTTGATGGGCCGAATGGCCTATTTCTACTCCTATTCCTGAAGACCTTATGACCCAAACCTAGGAATTGTAACATCAATGCATAGCCAACCTTGGTAATGATGGACTAGTGTGGTAATGGTGGACTACTCTTAGTTTTAAAGATACAGCACAAAACAAACCCTTTCAGCCCACCGAGTTGGCACTGACCATGGAATCACCCTTTTACATTAGTTCCACGTCATCCCACTTTTGCGTCCACTCCCTTACACACGGTGGGCACTTTACAGTGGCCAATAAACCTACAAACCCCTACACCTATTATCAGATGTGGGAGGAAATCAGAGCACCCGGAGGAAACCCACACGGTCCCAGGGAGAACGGGCAAACCCCATACAGACAGCACCCTAGGTCAGGATTGAACCTGCGTCTCTAGTGCTGTGAGGCTGCAGCTCGCAGATTTCAATGTTTGAGAATGGGGTTAGGACGGAGAGATAGATCAGCCATGATCGAATGGCGGAGTAGAATTGATGGGCCGAATGGCCTAATTCTACTCCGATTACTTGTGATGTTATGATCTTACGATGCTGTCTGACCCGCTGGGTTACTCCAGCATTTTGTGTCTGTCTATCTTCGGCATATGCAGTTCCTTCCAACACATCAGTTCCCTGCTGCTTCGTTGAGTGGGGCGAAGCAAACTGATTCTTCAGACAATGCAACTCTCCGCCAATCGCTGCAATGGTTAATCCAGTGTACAGCCTGACCACGCAGCTTTGTGAATGAATCGTATTGACTCATTCACATTTCTTTCTTTTTTTTTCACCCAGGAAGCAAGTTCATTATCCACTTAATAAAGCGGACGATAAAAATAGGTTCCGGCATTTCTGTAATAATGCCGTGATCTGTCGAGCAGATGTGAATAATCAGGTGAAACATATGTAGGGTATTGTACTCCGCGCGGTCTAGTTGACTCGATCATTTACTGTTCCATTACCATTCCTAATTGACTCGAATTAGATAATTGGCACTGACTCATTTGGTGTTAACAATCACTCGACTCATTTGCCCACCAGCGTATTTGAGGACTGTTGCACGGGAGGAAGACCGATTTGAAAGCTCATGTGTGTGAGTCCATTGTTGGAGGAATTCATAACAGATTTACGAAATGAAGAAATCTAAACCAGGAGAAGCGATTTACATAGAAACATAGAAACATAGAAAATAGGTGCAGGAGTAGAGGCCATTTGGCCCTTCGAGCCTGCACCACCATTCAATATGATCATGGCTGATCATTCAATTCAGTATCCCATCCCTGCCTTCTCTCCATACCCCCTGATCCCTTTAGCCACAAGGGCCACATCTAACTCCCTCTTAAACATAGCCAATGAACTGGCCTCAACCACCTTCTGTGGCAGAGAATTCCACAGATTCACCACTCTCTGTGTGAAAAATGTTTTTCTCATCTTGTTCCTAAAATATTCCCCTTTATCCTTAAACTGTGACCCCTTGTTCTGGACTTCCCCAACATCGGGAACAATCTTCCTGCATCTAGCCTGTCCAACCCCTTAAGAAGGGTCTCGACCCGAAACGTTGCCTATTTCCTTCTCTCCATAGATGCTGTCTCACACGCTGAGTTTCTCCAGCATTTTTGTCTACCATTAAAAGACATTGGATCAGTCTGAAGAAGGGTCTCGATCCGAAACATCGCCCATTCCTTCTCTCCAGAGATGCTGCCTCACCTGCTGAGTTACTCCAGCATTTTGTGTCTAACTTCAATCTAAACCAGCATCTGCAGTTCTTTCTTATCACATTAGTTGACTATGACTTTAATCATATGGTTTCTATAAGTTTCTATAAGATCCCCCCTCAATCTTCTAAATTCTAGCGAGTACAAACCGAGTCTATCCTGTCTTTCTTCATATGAAAGTCCTGACATCCCAGGAATCAGTCTGGCGAACCTTCTCTGTACTCCAGATGTCAGGACTTAGATGAGAAACTCCTTCATAGTAGTGTGTGTTTTACTTTTTTTTTAATGATTTACATGGATAGGACACTTTGCATGCTTAAGATACGTTTGTATGACTGATGACACACTTTTGAAATGTATAGTCTGGTATATGAAAGGGGTGCAGCAGCCAACTCACACTCTGCAAGCTGACACAAGAGGTGAGGCAACCACAGCTGGATGAATTATGGTAGCGGTGTTGGCTGAGGTACAGTTACTGTACCGGATATCTGGGATGGCTCATCTACTCTTGTTGTCCACGAGTATTAGTGGGTCCAATTGAGAGGAATTCAAGAGGTTTGACATTTTGAACGGCAAATATGTCAACAATGTAGCACCACCTCGGAGGCAAAAGTGCTGGAGTATCTCAGCGGATCAGGCAGGCAGCATCTCTGGAGAAAAGGAATTGGTGACGTCTTTGGGCCGAGACCCTTCTTCAGTCATCCGACCAGAAACGTGATCTATCCTTTTCCTGCAGAGATGAGTCTGACCCGCTGGGTTACTCCAGCACTTTGTGTCTATCTTCAGTATATACCAGTCTGGCGGGGACTGGCAGGAGTCCAGCCAACAACTAGTCGGACACAAGTGTGTGCTCTAGACATGTTTATTCTTCCGCATACTCCTCAGCTGACACAGGCGTTGCCCAGCCTTAAGTAACGACTCAGATATCGACACCGTGACTCGCGCCTCCTCCACCAAAACGCCGCCATCTAGAGCCAACGGGTCATCGTGACCTTGGGTTGCTATCAGGTGCCACCACACCAGCATCTTTAGCTTATTTAGTTCAGTCTAGTTTAGTCTAGTTTAGTTTAGTTTAGTTTAGTTTAGTTTAGTTTAGTTTAGTTTAGTTTAGTTTAGTTTAGTTTAGTTTAGTTTAGTTTAGTTTAGTTTAGTTTAGTTTAGTTTAGAGATACAGCACAGAAACAGCCCCTTTCTTGGACCCACAATACCTCAACTCTGATCAAGAAGGCTCACCAGCGTCTCTTCTTCCCGAGGAGACTGAAGAAGGTCCATCTGTCTCCTCAGATCCTGGTGAACTTCTACCGCTGCACCATCGAGAGCATCCTTACCAACTGCATCACAGTATGGTACGGCAACTGCTCTGTCTCTGACCGGAAGGCATTGCAGAGGGTGGTGAAAATTGCCCAACGCATCACCGGTTCCTAGCTCCCCTCCATTGAGTGTCCAAAGCAAACGATATCTGCGGAGGGCGCTCAGCATCGTCAAGGACTGCTCTCACCCCAACCATGGACTGTTTACCCTCCTACCATCCGGGAGGCGCTACAGGTCTCTCCGTTGCCGGACCAGCAGGTCCAGGAACAGCTTCTTCCCTGCGGCTGTTACATTACTTAACTCTGCACCTTGGTGACTACCAGTCACCAACCTCCCCCCCCCCCCCCCCCGGACACTCCTTCCCCCAGAAAAATTGAACTACGACTGTATGTACGTATATATATTTATTGTTCATTATTCTATGTTCGCTCTTCTGGGGGAGATGCTAACTGCATGTCGTTGTCTCTGTACTGTACACTGCACAATGACAATAAAGATTGAATCTGAATCTGAATCCGAATCTGACCTTTGGCCCACTGATCCACGCCGTCCAGCGAACTCCGTACACTAACACTATCCTCCACACCCTAGGGACAATTTTCTTTTACATTTATGCCAAGCCAACTAACCTACATGCCTGTACGTCTTTGGAGTGTGGGAGGAAACCGAAGATCTCGGAGAAAACCCACGCGGATCTCGGGCAGAACGTACAAACTCAGTACAGACAGCGCCCGTAGTCAGGATAAACAAAACAAAGTTTCCGTGAGTTACTGTGAGTTACATATAAATTAGGCACGGGGCTTCATTAAGTACACAGCCGACCTGGTTGTGAACTCAACTCCTCAATCCCAACTACATTAACTCCCCACCCTGGTTTATCAACAATCTATCTGCTTCTGCTTCCCCCAGTCCCAGAGGGAGAAAATTGCAAAGATACACATCTGTGAAAAAAAACATTCACCTCATCTCTGTTTTGAATGGGCAGCACATTATATTAAACCAGCATCTGCGTCCCTTCCTACATACGTTATATTAAACAGCGCCCTTAGTTCTAGTTTCCACTACAAGTGGAGGCGTTCTCTTCAGACTGCCTTCTATTTTAATGACTATTAGACCAAAGTGGGATCCATTGGGTCCCGTCCCCCAATACGGGGGGGTTGAGGGTGGGGTGGGGGGAGGGGTGTCGGCGCTCACCCCGGAGACAGGCTCTGAAGTAGAATTTGCTGCATCTATGTATCCAGGCAGAACTCCAAGCCAACTCAAAATCCTGTGCTGAAAATTGAAGTTATTAGAGTCAGAGTGTTTAGAGTTTAAAATGTAATTTATTTTTGTCCCGTGCACCAAGTTACAGTGAAAAGCTGTTTTGTTTCATGCTATCCAGTCAAATGCGTAGGAAGGAACTGCAGATGCTGGTTTACACCGAAGATAGGCACAAAACGCTGGAGTAACTCAGCGCGACAGGCAGCATCTTGGATAGAAGGTCTGGGTGACGTTTCGGGGGGTGACCCTTCTTCAGATTGAGCATGATTGATATATATATGTAAATATATATATACATTTATGTATATGAAGACTATAAATGATTCCAATCAAGCCGTCAACAGATGCAGGATGTAGACACAAAAAGCAGAAGTAACTCAGTGGGTCAGACAGCATCTCTGGAGAAGAGTTACTCCAGTTTTTTGTGTCTATCGTCAGTTTAAGCCAACATCTGCAGTTCCTTCCTATACAACAGATACAGGTTAAAGTGTATATCATTTAGTGCAAGCTCAAGTGTGATAAAGTCCAATTAAATATAGTTCAAATATCTACAATGAAGTAGCTGCAATGTCAGGACCACACACCAGCTGGTGAGAGGACAGTTCAGTCACCTGATAACAGCTTGGAAGAAAATGTCCCTGAATCTAGAGTATACAGCATAGAAACAGGACCTTTGGCCCAACTAATCCATGCCAACCAAGATGTCCCATTTAAATTAGTCGCATTTGCTGGTGCTTGGCCCTTTCCTCACTAAACCTTTCCTACCCATAAACCTGATCAGGAGACCTTTAAATGCTGTTGTGGCACCTGCCTCATCTACCTCCTCTGGCAGCTCATCCCATATACCCGCCACCATATGAGTGAAAAAGGTGCCCCTCAGGTTCCTATTAAATCTTGCCCCTCTCACCTTAAATCTATGTCCTCTGGTTTTTCCTGACACTGTGCACTCGACCACATCTAGTTATTCTGGAGATAAACGGTGTTACTTCTAAGTATGTTACCCCTAAACATTCTTGATCTTTTGTGTAGCAAAGGAACTGCAGATGCTGGTTTAAGCCGAAGATAGACACAAAATGCTGCAGTAACTCAGTGGGACAGGCAGCATCTTTGGAGAGAAGGAATGGGTGACGTTTCGGGTTGAAACCCTTCATCAGACTATGGGAAGGAACTGCAAATATTGTCTTTCATACAGTTATCTCTTCATTGGTGAAATAGGGTCATATAGGGTCTTGGTGAGACCACACCTGGAGTATTGCGTACAGTTTTGGTCTCCAAATCTGAGGAAGGACATTATTGCCATAGAGGGAGTGCAGAGAAGGTTCACCAGACTGATTCCTGGGATGTCAGGACTTTCCTATGAAGAAAGACTGGATAGACTTGGTTTATACTGTCTAGAATTTAAGAGATTGAGAGGGGATCTTATAGAAACTTACAAAATTCTTAAGGGGTTGGACAGGCTAGATGCAGGAAGATTGTTCCCGGTGTTAGGGAAGTCCGGGACAAGGGGTCACAGCTTAAGGATAAGGGGGAAATCCTTTAAAACCGAGATGAGAAGAACTTTTTTCACACAGAGAGTGGTGAATCTCTGGAACTCTCTGCCACAGAGGGCAGTTGAGGCCAGATCATTGGCTATATTTAAGAGGGAGTTAGATGTGGCCCTTGTGGCTAAGGGGATCAGGGGGTATGGAGAGAAGGCAGGTACAGGATACTGAGTTGGATGATCAGCCATGATCATATTGAATGGCGGTGCAGGCTCGAAGGGCCGAATGGCCTACTCCTGCACCTATTTTCTATGTTTCTATGTTTCTATTGCTATCTTCCTTTAAGCAATTAGATAATGGGTTGAAGGCTTGTCCTCAAAAATCTAAGTTAGTATTCCAGTATAGTAATGATGGAGCTCATGTATGTCAGAGCCACTGGTTTAATAATGATAGAAACGTAGAAACATAGAAATTAGGTGCAGGAGTAGGCCATTCGGCCCTTCGAGCCTGCACCGCCATTCAATATGATCATGGCTGAACGTCCAACTCAGTATCCCGTACCTGCTTTCTCTCCATACCCCCTGATCCCCTTAGCCACAAGGGCCACATCTAACTCCCACTTAAATATAGCCAATGAACTGGCCTTGACTACCCTCTGTGGCAGAGAGTTCCAGAGATTCACCACTCTGATGTCTTAGATTGAAGTTCCATCGCTCCCCTGTTTGGACTTAATTATCCTACAACACTATTGAAAAGTTGGTTTGGTCATTATTTACTCGTCAAGTAATATCGCCAAAAATGTTCTTCACGGAGGAAACCTGATGTCTAAAATTTAATTACCAACTTTCTTCTTTGCAAAATCATTAGCGATATTGGTTGTGAGTAGTTGGGGACTGGTGAATATCTTAGTAACTATTTTCTCTTTCCTTGGACAACAAAAATTCATGGGATGCGCACAATAGTTTGGAATAAAAAGAAAATCTGCATTTAAATACCAAAGTGCAAAACTACTTGAAATAATGTAGCAGAATGATAACATTCTCCAGTGGATCGGTAAACAGCTGGAATTAAATTGAAGGTTGACATTTACGAAGAAGCATCACAGGTTCTGACCTCCCCACCATCGAAGGGATTTATCGGTGTCACTGCCTGAAAAAGCCAGCCGGCATCATCAGACACCCTGGACACACACTCATTGCACCCTGCCGGCCTGCCATCGGGAAGAAGGTACAGGAGCCTGAAAAGTGTAACGCCCAGGTTCAGGAACAGCTTCTTCCCGACAGCCATTCGGCTATTAAACACAACAACCTGAAATAAGCTCTGAACTACATCGACTATTATGTGCAGGAAGGAACTGCAGATGCTGGTTTAAACCGAAGGTAGACACAAAAAGCTGGAGTAACTCAACGGGACAGGCAGCATCTCTGGAGCGAAGGAATAGGTGACGTTTCGGATCATAGAAACATAGAAACCTAGAAATTAGGTGCAGGAGTAGGCCATTCGGCCCTTCGAGCCTGCACCGCCATTCAATATGATCATGGCTGATCATCCAATTCAGTATCCCGTACCTGCCTTCTCTCCATACCCCCTGATCCCCTTAGCCACAAGTGCCACATCTAACTCCCTCTTAAATATAGCCAATGAACTGGCCTCAACTACCTTCGGCGGGAGAGAATTCCAGAGATTCACCACTCTCTGTGTGAAAAATGTTTTCCTCATCTCGGTCCTAAAAGATTTCCCCCTTATCCTTAAACTGTGACCCCTTGTTCTGGACTTCCCCAACATCGGGAACAATCTTCCTGCATCTAGCCTGTCCGAACCCCTTAAGAATTTTGTAAGTTTCTATAAGATCCCCCCTCAATCTTCTAAATTCTAGCGAGTACAAACCGAGGAGATCGAAATCCTTCTTCATATAATATAATCTGTAGATATGTGTTTATGTGAGTATGTGGGGTGGGAGATTGCAACCTTCACATGGTTCGCCCTGTTTCGACAAGCAATCAACCCGGTGTGCACAATCAAATAAGATCAAATAGAACAAGTTGTCCTACAACTTTAGACTGTGCACGTCATACGCAAGAACAAGAAGATGTGAGTTTTGTATACATGCACTGAACTTTTTTTTCTCGTTTATGATATTGTTTATGGCGTACTATGTTTTCACACACAGTTGTGTTGCTGCAAGTAAGAATTTCATTGTTCTATGTGGGACATAGCACAGAAAAAACACTCTTGTCTCTTGACTACAGGACTGCCTTTTCTGGGAAATGGATGAATGAAAATCACTTCAAAAGACGTCCCACCCCAAATCATCCCCCCACCCTCCCCAAAAAATGACATGATGATTTGAACTCAGTTGCGAGGAACTGGAGACATCAGTTTGGATTGCAATGGATGAAAAATGTATGATTAGAGAATCTGTTTTAGATATAGTCGCTTAGCAAGATAGACAAAAAAATAAATTTTACTCTAAATAATCTTTGTTATGCTGGTCAGTGTGTTATTTTGCTGGAGATCAAACATTTCCAAACGTTTATGTAAGCGTTAATGTCTTCATTTTTAATATAACTTCACTATTTGGATAACCTGCTTTTGCTCTGGTTGGAGATCAGCCGTTAAAGTAATCAGAATCTAACAAAATAAATATGATTTAGGAAATATTGCTCCCGATGCTTTCAGCCTCTGGATCGCATTGGAAGCCGACTTAGTTTTGTAATTCTCCTAAATCCAGCAGCAGTCAGTTGAGTATCGAGAGTCTCCGACAGACCAGGATGGTATTTGAAAATTCCTGTGCCAACAATATCAAAATACGCCAAAGAGTGTTAGTTGCCACTGCTGCGTCAGCGAATAAACTGAAGGTCACTCAGGGCCCACGTCCGGGAGCCATCCTGATTACGGGTGCTGTCTGCACAGTTCTGCCCGTGATCCGAGTGAGTTTTCTCCGGGAGTTCCAGCTTCTTCCCACATTCCGAAGACGTACAGGTTTGTAGCATAACTGGCTTTGGTAAAGATTGTAAATTGTCCCTATGGTGTAGGAGAATGCTAGTGCGCGGGGATCGCTGGTCGGCACGGGATCGGTGGGCCGAAGGGCCTGTTGCCGCGCTGTATCTCTAAACTGAACTAAACTAAAATAAAATGTATCCTGGGAAGCTATTGTGAGTGGAGTGTGCCCATTAACAAAAGCCAGATACGGATGCCCCCCTGAGTGAAAAAGTTCCCGAGGTCCCTCTCTAAAATCTCTCCCCTCTCATAGAAACATAGAAAATAGGTGCAGGAGTAGGCCATTCGGCCCTTCGAGCCTGCACCGCCATTTAATATGATCATGGCTGATCATCTAACTCAGTATCCTGTACCTGCCTTCTCTCCATACCCCCTGATCCCTTTAGCCACAAAGGCCACATCTAACTCCCTCTTAAATATAGCCAATGAACTGTGGCCTCAACTACCTTCTGTGGCAGAGAATTCCACAGATTCACCACTCTCTGTGTGAAAAATGCTTTTCTCATCACGGTCCTAAAAGATTTCCCCCTTATCCTTAAACTGTGACCCCTTGACCTGGACTTCCCCAACATCGGGAACAATCTTCCTGCATCTAGCCTGTCCAATCCCTGAAGAATTTTGTACGTTTCTATCAGATCCCCCCTCAATCTTCTAAATTCCAGCGAGGTGTAGTGGTGGGTGAGAAGACTTTTAACGTAGGTGGGGGAAAGCCCATTGAGGTGTAGGTACCAAGATCCCAGCTCTAACAAAAGGGCTTCAATCTGAAACATAAACACCATTTCTTTTCCTACAGATGCTTATTTGAACCTGCTGAGTATTTGCACCATTTTCTGTTCTTAAGTGAACGTCACTCACCCAAGTTCAATTGAGAGGAAAATTACCCAATTGTTTTCTCTCCACTTGACTGCAGCCATATGCAGCGAATAGCTGAAGCATCGGGTTTTAGTATAGCTGGGCATCTGATGACATGAGCATCAGTCAGATGTGCTCTTGCACTAACTAGGGGGCTTTTAACCCTAGTTCAGGGTAAGTTGCTGAAAATGTACGGCCATTATGTTGCAGTAGGTGAACCGGTCTTGTAGGACCTGAATGAACAGGGAAAGCAGTTGTATATCCCCTCAACAAAGCAGACAGAGAGATTGTGAACTTGATCTTGCAAAGGTGGAAGAAAAAGCATGGTTTACGATTCATCCAATTTCCAATCAGCAAAAAAAGAGAAAGGATTGAGATGGGAGAATCTCTCGGTTCCCATTCTCCTGACTCTCAATCTGTAGCATAGAAACATAGAATATAGATGCAGGAGGAGGCCATTCGGCCCTTCGAGCCAGCACCGTCATTCATTGTGATCATGGCTGATCGTCCCCTATCAATAACCCGTGCCTGCCTTCTCCCCATATCCCTTGACTCCACTAGCCCCTAGAGCTCTGTCTAACTCTCTCTTAAATCCATCCAGTGACTTGGCCTCCACTGCCCTCTGTGGCAGGGAATTCCATAAATTCACAACTCTCTGGGTGAAAAAGATTTTTCTCACCTCAGTCTTAAATGACCTCCCCTTTATTCTAAGACTGTGGCCCCTGGTTCTGGACTCGCCCAACATTGGGAACATTTTTCCTGCATCTAGCTTGTCCAGTCCTTTTATAATTTTATATGTTTCTATAAGATCCCCCTCATCCTTCTAAACTCCAGTGAATAGGGTCTCGACCCGAAACTTCGCTTGTTCCTTTTCACCAGAGATGCTACCTGACCCGTCGAATTACTTCAGCTTTTTGTGGCTATCGTCAAATTAAACCTTACAATAAATTCCCTTTTTTTCCCAAAATGCTTAATATCTCGAGGGTTTAATCTCCATGCTTGCATCAGTTATTTGTCAGCGCCAGAGAGGTTGATTTGCAGAGATTGGCAGTAAAAGACTGTTAAAATTGAAATGAATGATGCCTAGTGTGTTGGAAGGAAAGGCAGATGCTGGTTTAAGCCAAAGATAGACACAAAAAGCTGGAGTAACTCAGCGGGGCAGGCAGCATCTCTGGAGAGAAGGAATGGGTGAAAGTTTCAGGCCGAGACCCTTCTTCAGAATGAGAGTCAGTGGCGGGGAGAGACATAGAGATATGGAAGTGTAAGGTGCGAGAACGGGACATCAAAGGAGGTGGAGATCAAGGAACATGTAGATGAGATCATTGTTAGCTAGGAGGTAACAACAAAGCAAACAGAGATAAAATGTAATCATGGACAGTCAGACTGGTCGGAGAACTGGGAAGGGGGAGGGATGGAGTGGGAGGGAAAGGGACAGTGCCAGTGTAGTTCACATCAACTTAAACAATTCAATGCATTTTAGTGATGAGCTGTCCTCTTCACTAAGATAACAGTGGGTAGCCATAATTTAGCAACAACCGAAGAATATCTGGCCTAAATGTGTTGTTCAGTCCTGGGCCTCCTCCATTGGTATAGTGCGGCTAAACGCAGATTGGAGGAACAGCGTCTCGTATTTCACTTGGGTAGCTTACACCCCAATGGTATGAATATTGATTTCTCTAACTTCAAGTAACCCGTGCACTCCCTCTCCCTCCACCCCTCCCCACCCAAGTCGCACCAGCTTCTCGTTCCCACCCAACAAACAGCTAACAATGTCCCGTGTCCTTTAAATCATCGTTGCTATTTTTTGCATATCTTTCATTCATTGTTCTATATCTCTCTACATCATCGTCTATATCTCTTGTTTCCCTTTCCCATGACTCCACCCGAAACGTCGCCCATTCCTTCTCTCCAGAGATGCTGCCTGTCCCGCTGAGTTACTCCGGTGCCCCGCTCCCTGCCATGGATGCCCTCCACCGAAAACGGTGTCTGAGACGGGCTGGGAAGATCATCAAAGACCCCTCACACCCCAACCATGGACTGTTTGCCCTCCTCCCGTCAGGGAGGCGGTACAGGAGCCTCAGGTCACGTACTAGTAGGATGAGGAACAGCTTCTACAACAATACAATCACACTGCTGAACTCGGAGTCCCGCCGATAGATTTCTCCGTCCCCATTGTTTAATTATTCTGTATTTTTTGATGATTCTGTATCTTCTCTCTTTCTATTTTTTTTAAATTTCTTTATGCACAACTACTACGGACTGACGCAAAACTGCATTTCGTTGTATTCATACTTGTATTTGTGCGATGACATTAAAGTTGAATTGAATTGAATTGAAGTCACTCCAGCTTTTTTTGTGTCTATATGAAGTTGCTCTATTTCTTCTGAGTAAGCCTCACCACTATCTGGAGAGCAAAGTCTGGTTCCACGTAGAGACAAAATGCAGGAGTAGCTCAGCTGGTCAGGCAGCACCTCCGGAGGAAATGGATGGGTGATGTTTCGGATCGGGATTCTCCTTCAGATGGATAGTGGGAGGGAGACGGTGGGGGTGGGGGGGAGAATTGGAAGAAAGAAAAGATCAGGACGATCGGGGCTGGCAACCGAAGACAGGCATGGTGGTTCCCTGGTAGGCCAATTGTTGACTCAGAATGGTGTGATCCCAAGAGAAAGGGTTTCGGCCTGAAACGTTGCCCATTTCCTTCGCTCCATAGATGCTGCCGCACCCGCTGAGTTTCTGTAGCATTTTTTGTCTACCTTCGATTTTCCAGCATCTGCAGTTCCTTCTTGAACAGAAATACTTTCTTATGAATTATGGAACTGGTAAGCAGACTTTTACTGGAGAAGGGGGGGGGGGGGGGGGGGGGGGGGAATTGAGTAGAGGTGGGAGGGGAGTGTTTGTATAAGTCACCCAAAACTCTGGTTCAACATGTTTTATATCTTCTGTCCATGTTAAAGGAGAGAGATTCGCTATCAAATCATAAGTTCTTAAGTTCAAAGTTCTAGAAGCAGTATTAGGCCATTCGGCCCATGAGGTCTACTCCACCATTCAATCAACTTTCCCTCTCAACCTCATTCTCCTCCCTTGGCAACATAACCCCTGACACACAAGGATATCTTTTTTTAATTAATTTGCATTTCTTCCCTCATCATTTTCATTTGAGGTTTTCTTATTGTTCTATTTCAATGCTGACCTCTGGTTCCACTTCAGAGGAGTCCAACTTTTGAAAACCTAGTGAACTGGGTACAAGAAACTAAGATTAACAGAAGTGAAATTAACTGACTGTCCGAAGACTCTGCATTTAATGACCAATGTATCACAAATGCCATTCCCTTCACTCCCTTCATTATCAAAGATGGTAAACACTGCAAACCAGACCCTCCAAGTAGGATTTGGGAGCACCGCCACTCTACCTAGGGTCTGCAACGGGAGGAGTGGCTCTGCTGTCAGTGACCAAAGGACTGGTGACGGGATCTAGGGAGTAGGCATGGCTGAAGATGTCTTGGTTGGGTTGCTCCTAGGCCTGGTCAAGCTGGCCATCCGCGAGTCAGGCAGAAGAGGGCTTTGCCCGAGCCAGATGTTTGTCCTTTCACCGGGGTTGTATAGTAGCTATTAGAATATGTGTCAAATAGTTGTTTGATGATTTTGTAACATGGTGGTGGGGATGTCACCACGGATTTGGTTTTTTTGGGGCTTTGTATCGTGCTGAAATTAAATAAATTATTTTTTGATCCAAAAGTATATATTAATGATATATTAATGATTTGGAAGAGGGAATAAGGAGCAACACTAGCAAGTTTGCAGATGGCACAAAGCTGGGTGGCAGTGTGAACTGTGAAGAGGGTGTTAGGAGGTTGCAGGGTGACCTGGACAGGTTGAGTGAGTGGGCAGATACGTGGCAGATGCAGTATAATATAGATAAATGTGAGGTTATCCACTTTGGCGGCAAAAACAAGGGGGCAGATTATTATCTCAATGGGGTTAGGTTAGGTAAGGGGGAGGTGCAGCGAGACCTGGGTGTCCTTGTACACCGGTCACTGAAAGTCGGCGTGCAGGTACAGCAGGCAGCGAAGAAAGCTAATGGAATGTTGGCCTTCATAACAAGAGGATTCCAGTATAGGAGTAAAGAGGTTCTTCTGCAGTTGTATAGGGCTCTGGTGAGACCACTTCTGGAGTATTGTGTACAGTTTTAGTCTCCTAATTTGAGGAAGGATATCCTTGTGATTGAGGCAGTGCAGCATAGGTTCACAAGATTGATCCCTGGGATGGCGGGACTGTCATATGAGGAAAGATTGAAAAGACTAGGCTTGTATTCACTGGAGTTTAGAAGGATGAGGGGGTATCTTATAGAAACATATAACATTATAAAAGGACTGGACAAGCTAGATGCAGGAAAAATGTTCCATAGGGTTGGGCGAGTCCAGAACCAGGGGCCACAGTCTTAGAATAAAGGGGAGGTCATTTAAGACTGGGGTGAGAAAAAACTTTTTCACCCAGAGAGTTGTGAATTTATTGAATTCCCTGCCACAGAGGGCAGTGGAGGCCAAATCACTGGATGGATTTAAGAGAGAGTTAGATAGAGCTCTAGGGGCTAATGGAGTCAAGGGATATTGACTATCAGAGGGGACTGTGTAGAGAGGGTGGCGGATTTCCGCTTCCTGGGAATCCATATTGAGGAGGACCTGACGTGGAGCGTGAACACCACTGCGCTGCTGAAAAAGGTCCAGCAGAGACTGCACTTCCTGAGGGTGCTCAGGAAGAATAACATCACTCAGAGACTGCTGCTGTCCTTTTATCGGTGCTCCATTGAGAGCATACTAACATACTGTGTATGCGTGTGGTACACCAGCTGCACAGCGGCTCAGAGGAAAGCGCTCCAGAGGGCCATTGACAACGCCCAGAGGATTGTCGGCTGCCCTCTCCTTACCTTGGAGGACTTACACAGTTCCCGCTGCACCAAAAAATCCCAGAATATCATAAAGGACATTTCCCACCCCGGACACTCCCTGTTTGAACTGTTGCCGTCAGGCAGACGGTACAGATCTACAAGGACAAGGACAAATAGACTAAAACACAGTTTTTACCCCACTGCTATAAAAGCACTAAATGTAGCCGCCAAGGAACGCAGGGGCGATACAGACTAAGGGACTGTGGTAACTGTGGAATCGACAGAAGGATGGAGGGTTGGGTGTGTATGCGTGCTTTGTCCGTGATATTTATTTAGTTGTTTATCTTTAATATTTTACCTTGTATGTATCATTAGCTTTTAGAAATGTTTGAATGCTGCACTGACTGGCTGACATTTTAAATTTCGTTGTACATGGTTCATGTTACAATGACAATAAAGAAACTATTCTATTCTATTCTATTCTATATTGGGAGAAGGCAGGCACGGTTTATTGATAGGGGACGATCAGCCATGATCACAATGAATGGTGGTGCAGGCTCGAAGGGCCGAATGGCCTCCTCCTGCACCTATTTTCTATGTTTCTAAAAAAAGGTAGGATTTGATCAGGCAATAGTTTTAGTTAAGAGATACAGCAGGGAAGCAGGCCCTTGGCGCCACTGAGTCTGCAACCACCAGTGATCCCCACGCACTAACGCTATCCTACACACAAAAGGAACTATTTACATTTGGACCCAGCCAATTAGCTACAAACTTTTATGACTTTGGAGTGTGGGAGGAAACTGACGATCTCAGGGAAAACCCTCGTAGGTCACGGGGAGAACGTACAAACTCCATACAGACAGCACCCGTAGTCGGGATCGTATATGGTTCTCTGGCGCTTAGGCAGAAACACTACTGCTGCACCATCATGCCGCCCTATTAAATGAAAGATACCCAGAAATTGGGGAAAAAAGGGAAGACATTAAAATGATAAGTTTAAAATTAATTATATCTTTTTTAATTGTTTTGATTTGGCAAAATAATTCTGATGGTTGAATCCACACATCAAAGGAAAACATTCAGGATAAATATTTGAGACTAATTTAATATCAATTCGAACTCCTCTGTAAATTCAGTTTTTGTACCTTTGGCCCTTATGCGTTCCATGGCTCCAAGGTGGTGAATAACCCTTTGCCATTTGGTTTATTATTGGGTTAATAACAGAAGATCATAACCCATTATATATTTTGAATCCCCCCTCCTGCTGAGCCTAACTGTAAAAACCCAGAAGGAACATATTAAGATATGAAATAATGGTCTGTAGCTATTCCAAAACCCAGCGGACTCACTCAGGGGAAACCGTCAAACCCTATGATATGGATACACGTCCACCTTGAAAGGGCTGTGAAAGGAAAAAAATGGGCAGGTTATGTGAATTATACAAGAAGCTCTTCAGAAATATGTCCACAATCTAAAACCGGTCACGGTGGAACAAGGATGTACTGTAAGTGTTATCCCATCATTACTTCTACTCAACATCCAATCCAAAATACTTCAAAAAGGTCATGTTTAGGGTTAGGTATATTATTGGCATGTGTACATGTGTAAAAATCTTTGTTTTGCACGCTATCCAAATGGGTCAAATATACTATACATTGAGTGTGAGTTTTAGTTTAGTTTATTGTCACGTGTACCGAGGTACAGTGAAAAGCTTCTGTTGCGTGCTAACCAGTCAGCGGAAAGCCAATACGTGATTACAATCGAGCCGTCCACAGTGTACAGATACATGTGAAGGGAATAAGGCGAATAAGGTTTAGTGCAAATAAAGTCTGATCAATGATAGTCCGAGGGTCTCCAATGTGGTAGATAGTGGTTCACAACTGGAGTACATTTGTACTCCAGTACCATTGGTAGAACAAAGGGGAAGACATACAGGTCTGTAGTAAGTAAGTAAGTAAGTTTATTGGCCAAGTATTCACATACAAGGAATTTGCCTTGGTGCTCCGCCCATAAGTAACAACATGACACACAGTGACAGCTACGAATGACTCAGAAAACACTAAATATTAATAATAATAAAACATTAATGATAAAACAGCATTGATCAAGCATGTGAACCAACAGAATACCAGATCAAATGGAGGCTACAGATTTTTGGCCGTTGAGTAGAGCAACTACTCGTGGATAAAAACTGTTTTTATGTCTGGCTGTGGCAGCTTTGTTGGCAGAGTGCAGAATATAGTTCTTAGCATTGTCACGAATCAGTTCCAGAGACAAAGTCCAATGTCCTATGGACGGACTGTTAAGAAACCTGATAACAGTGGGGTAGAAGTAGTTCCTGAGTTCGCAAAGTGCTAGAATTGCTGCCTTTTAGAAATATACAAAATAGGTGCAGGAGTAGAGGCCATTCGGCCCTTCGAGCCTGCACCGCATTCAATATGATCATGGCTGATCATCCAACTCAGTATCCTGTACCTGCCTTCTCTCCATACCCCCTGATCCCCTTAGCCACAAGGGCCATATCTAACTCCCTCTTAAATATAGCCAATGAACTGTGGCCTCAACTACCTTCTGTGGCAGAGAATTCCACAGATTCACCACTCTCTGTGTGAAAAATGTTTTTCTCATCTCGGTCCTAAAAGATTTCCCCCTTATCCTTAAACAGCGTGACCCCTTGTTCTGGACTTCCCCACCATCGGGAACAATCTTCCTGCATCTAGCCTGTCCAACCTCTTAAGAATTTTGTAAGTTTCTATAAGATCCCCCCTCAATCTTCTAACCTTAGAGACGCTACATTTTGGTTTCACCATGTAGAAATTACAGCAGTGTTTATAAATAGTCCTCCCATTTCAGGGCACCATAATGTTTGGCACACAGCAATGTCATGTAAATGAAAGTAGTCATATTTAGCATTTTGTTGCATATCCTTTGCATGCAATGACTGTTTGAAGTCTGCGATTCATTGACATCACCAGTTGCTGGGTGTCTTCTCTGGTGATGCTCTGCCAGGCCTGTATTGCAGCCATCTTATGCTTGTTTTGGGGGCTAGTCCCCTTCAGTTTTCTCTTAAGCATATAAAAGGCATGCTCAATTGGTTTCAGATTGGGTGATTGACTTGGCCACTCAAGAATTGACCATTTATTAGCTTTGAAAAACTCCTTTGTTGCTTCAGCAGGATGTTTGGGATCATTGTCTTGCTGTAGAATGCACCACCGGCCAATTGAGTTTTGAGGCATTTGTTTGAAATTGAGCAGATAGGATGTATCTGTGTCTGTTTCACCTTGGCTTTGCACCGTGTGAATTTTTTAGACAGCGCTTCCCCCGCTTGCCCTGTCCCCTGCCTGCATGAAGGAAGTGGTATGTTTGTGTGTGTGTGTGTGTGTGTTCCACTCTGACAGTCACCGTTCCAGTTGCCAGTTTTTCAGGCGGCTGCCAGCAACTTGACAGTCACCGGCACTCCACTGAAGAATCGCCAAAGTGGGACAGTCCCATAAGTCTTCTGCGGACGGTGGTCATTGACAAATCCACACCCGACTCCTGAAGAGTGTTTCTGATCTGTCGGACAGATGTTTAGGGATTTTTCTTTATTATAGAGAGAATTCTTCTGTCATCAGCTGTGGAGGTCATCCTTGGCCTGCCAGTCCCTTAGCAAATAGCAAGTTCACCAGTGCTCTCTTTCTTCTTAATGATGTTCCAAACAGTTGATTTTAGTAAGCCTAAGGTTTGGCTGATGTCTCTCTAACAGTTTTATTCTTGTTTCTCACTCACAATGGCCTCTTTGACTTTCATTGGCACAACTTTGGTCCTCATGTTGATACACAGCAATAAAAGTTTCCAAAGGTGATGGAAAGACTGGAGGAAAGACTAGGTGATGAGAGCTCTCTTATACCTGCATTAAGGAGGCATTTAAACACACCTGAGCAATTACAAACATCTGTGAAGCCACGTGTCCCAAACATTATGGTACCCTGAAATGGGGGGGGGGGGGACGACTATGTATAATCACAGCTGTAATTTCTACATGGTGAAACCAAAATGTATAAAAATATCCTTTAATACAATCTGACAATGTGCACTTTAACCAAAAATATTTCTATTACAAATTTCAAATTGTGGAGTACAGAGGTAAATAAATAAATGATGGGTCTTTGTCCCAAATATTATGGAGGGCACTGTATAATGTATATATATATGTGTGTGTGTATGTATGTATGTATATATAAATATACACTGTACATTGCATTCAGAAAGTATTCAAACCATGTCACTTTATCCACATTTTATTATTAATTTAAAATGGATTAAAAAAAAATTTAATCATCAACCCACACACAACACCCCAGAATGAAGAAGCAAAAACAGGTGTTTAAACACTTTTGCAAAGTAATTAAAAATAAATAACTGAAATATCCCATTTACATAAGTATTCAGTCCCTTTGCTATGACACTCAAAATTGAGCTTAGGTTCATCCTGTTCCCATTGATTATCCTTAAGATGTTTCTACAACTTGATTGGAGACCACCAGTGGTAATTAAATGGATTGGACATGATTTGGAAAGGCACACACCAGTCTATATAAGGTCCCACAGTTGACAATGCATGTCAGAGCAAAAACCAAGCCATGAAGACGAAGGAATTGTCCGTAGACTTCCGAGACAGGATTGTGTCGAGACACAGATCTGGAGAAGGGTATAAAACAATTTCTGCAGCATTGCAGGTCCTGACGAGCACAGAGACCTCCGTCATTCTTAAATGGAAGAACCTTGGAACCACCAGGACTCTTCATAGAGCTGGCCGCCCGGCCAAACTGAGCAATCGATGGAGCAGAGCCTTGGTCAGGGAGGTGACTAAGAACCCGATGGTCACTGTGACAGAGTTCCATTGGGGAGATGGGAGAACCTTCCAAAAGGACAACTATATCTGCAGCACTCCACCAATCAGGCCTTTATGGTAGAGTGGCCAGACTGAAGCCACTCCTCAGTAAAAGGCACATGACAGCCCGCTTGGAGTTTGCCAAAAGGCACGAAAAACAAGATTCTCTGGTCTGATGATGAAACCAAGATTGAACTCTTTGGCCTGAATGCCAAGCGTCACGTCTGGAGGAAACCAGGCACTGCTCATCATCTGGCCAATACCATACCTACGGTGAAGCATGGTGGTGGCAGCATCATGCTGTGGGGATGTTTTTCAGCGGCAGGAACTGGAAGAAAGTCAGGATCGAGGGAAAGGTGAACGGAACAAAGTACAGAGAGATCCTTGATAAACCTTCTCTTGAGCGACCTGGACCTCAGACTGGGGCAGAGGTTCACCTTCCAACAGGACAATGGCCCTAAGGACACAGCCAAGACAATGCAGGAGTGGTTTCATGACAAGTCTGGGAATGTCCTTGAGGGGCCCAGCCAGAGCCCGGACTTGTACCGGATCGAACATCTCTGGAGGGACCTGAAAATAGCTCTGCATCGACGCTCCCCATCCAACCGGACAGAGCTTGAGATGGTCTGCAGAGAAGAATGGGAGAAATTACCCAGATACAGGTGTGCCAAGCCTGTAGTGTCATACCCAAGAAGACTTGAGGCTGTAATCGCTGCCAAAGGTGCCTCAAGATAGTACTGAGTAAAGGGACTGAATACTTGTATATAAATGTGATATTTCAGTTATTTCTTTATAATTACGTTGCAAAAATTTTTGATCAACTGTTTTTGCTTTTTTTAATTATGGGACATAGTGTGTAGATTGATAATTTTAAAAAATGAATTTAACCCATTTTAGAATAAAACTATAATGTAACAAAATGTGGAAAAAGTGAAGGGGTCTGAAAACTTTCTGAATGCATTGTATGTGTGTGAGTATGTATATATAGTAGACACAAAATGCTGGAGAAACTCAACGGGGCAGGCAACATCTCTGGAGAGAAGGAATGACATTTCGGGCTGAGACCCTTCTTCGGACAGACATGTATAGTGTGTGTGTGTGTGTGTGTGTGTGTGTGTGTGTGTGTGTGTGTGTGTGTGTGTGTGTGTGTGTGTGTGTGTGTGTGTGTGTGTGTGTGTGTGTGTGTGTGTGTGTGTGAAACTGTGTGTGTGTGTGTGCAGTGTGTGTGTGTGGTGTGTGTGGAAATGTGGGTGTGTGTTGTGGTACAAAAAAGCTGGAGAAAACTCAGTGGGTGCAGCAGCATCTGGAGCGAAGGAAATCTGTCATGTCGGGCCGAAACCTGTCTGTCTGTCTGTCTGTCCTGAACTTTTATTTCTCCTTTACTATACAGTTTACAGTCAGCATATTCTGGTGTGCTGCTGCAAGTAAGGATTTCATTGTTCTATCTGGGACAGACAACAATAAAACACTCTTGACTCCTGATGCAGGACCAGTGATTTACGCCATACGTCCTTGCAAAGTAATGCTTTGCAACACTCACGCGTAGGTGTAAATTGGGGCCGCAAACCCTCCAAGTTCGAGCTTTCCTGCTCAAGGTGCATATAACTAAGCACAGTTCCAAATGGCACTTAACCAGAGTTTAGCACAGCTGCAACTTACATTGCTGCTCTCTTGAGAGAGAAACAAATGTTCCATTAGCCTTTTGAATTATTTGGTGTGCCACTAACGTTTAGTGATGTCTGTGCTTAGATCCTGCCCTTCCAGAGCCCAGGGTACAGTGGATGCACTATGTTTCCAATCAGTTCACCTCGGTGTCTGTTGGAAAGCATTACCTGCTGCCTCATCCATGCCTAACAACCTGTGCAGGACCATTACAGATGCGAGAACCAAATGAGGGCCATATTAAGTTCCAGTGGGATGATCTCTCCCAGTTTCAACAAGCATGCCAACATTCACTCACTAAGTTTATGTAATCGATGGCAAGCTGCCCATAGCACTGAAACCCAATATGAGAGAATGATATATTTTTGTAAATCATTTTACATTAGAACAGGGGAAGCTAAGACAACTGAGGTGTATGGAAATGTGAGGAACCAAGATAGATTAAACATGAAAGGAACAATTTTCCTTAGCAGAAGGCTCAAAAACCAGGGGCCGTGGATCTAAATATCATTGGCAGAGGATTAGAAGGAAAATGAAGAAGTCTTTTCTCAGAGGGTAGCTTATGCCCCTGTCCCACTTAGGAAACCTGAACGGAAACCTCTGGAGACTTTGCGCCCCACCCAAGGTTTCCGTGCGGTTGCCGGAGGTTGCAGGTGGTTGCCGGAGGTAGTGGAAGCAGATAGGGAGACTGACAAAAACCTCCGGGAACCGCACGGAAACCTTGGGTGGGGCGCAAAGTCTCCAGAGGTTTCCGTTCAGGTTTGCTAAGTGGGACAGGGGCATTAAGGTCAGGTTTGGGTAGTAAACCATTATATTTATAATCTAAGGTACACAAACAAGCTGGAGAAACTCAGCGGGTGCAGCAGCATCTATGGAGAAAAGGAAATAGGCGATGTTTCGGGCCGAAATCCTTCTTCAGACTGATAGGGGGTGGCGGGGGGAAGGAAGGAAAAAGGAGGAGGAGGAGCCCAAGGGCTGGGGGATGGGAGGAGACAGCTCGAGGGCTAAGGAAGGGGAGGAGACAGCAAGGGCTAACAAAATTGGGAGAATTCAATGTTCATGCCCGCCGGATGCAGGCTCCCCAGGCGGAATATGAGGTGCTGTTCCTCCAATTTCTGGTGTTGCTCGCTCTGGCCATGGGGGAGACCCAGGACAGAGGACATAGTAAAATCTACTTGGATGTGTACTTGAAGAACCATGACCTGCCGGGATAATGTCCTCCTTTTAGGAGGTGGTAGTCATCTATTGACTAGTATGAACATGGTGGCCAAAGAGCCTCCAATGGTGTCAAAAAACAAAGGTGTAATTCCATGAGAATTGCTTGAGGTTTAACCCACCAAATCAGTTTAGAATGATAAGCAACCGATTGTGTTCCTGACCTCAAACATTGTTAACATGTTGTTTTGGGAGCTTACATACCAGGAATGGGATAAAATTGCATTGAAGCAACACCCACTAATGTGTAGGAAGGAATGGCAGATGCTGGAAACATGTTAGACACAAAATACTGGAGTAACCCAGCGGGTCAGTCAGCATCTCTGGAGTAAAGGAAAAGGTGACGTTTCTGGTCGAGACCCTTCTTCAGACTGAGAGCAGGGTTTCGACCCAAAACGTCACCTATTCCATTTCTCCAGAGATGCTGCCTGACCTGTTGAGTTACTCCAGCATTTTGTGTCTATCTCCAAGGCAAACTAACACCTCGACTTCCTCAGGAGACCCAGGAAATTTGAGATGTCTCGAATGATGCGTGCAAACTTCTACAGATGCATGGCAGCTTGGTTTGGGGACAGTTTTTCCAAGCATAAAAAGAGCAGTGGATGTAGCTCCATCCATCACAGACTTCCTACCATTGACTCCATCACACACTGTACACTCTCAGAGAAGCAGCCAGCATAATCAAAGACTTGTCCCACCCCAGGCATTCCTTCTTCTCCCCACTCCCATTGGGGAGAAGATACAGAAGGGTGAAACCGTGTACCACCAGACCCAGGAACAGCTTCTTCCCCCCTGTTGCTGGCTTCTGAACGATCCGTCTATAAGCTCCCTGTTCAATTCTATGCTACCTCATTGCCATTCATTGGACTTTATCGATGGAACTGAAGTGCTATGATCAGCCATGGTCACATTGAATGGCGGTGCTGGCTTGAAGGGCCGAATGGCCTACTCCTGCACCTATTGTCTATTGTCTACGATGCTGAGTACTATATTCCGCCCTCTGTGTCTTTCCCTTCACTCTACCCAGTGTACTTTTGGTTTGATTGTATTTATAGACAATAGACAATAAACAATAGACAACAGGGGCAGGAGTAGGCCATTCGGCCCTTCGAGCCATTCAATGTGATCATGGCTGATCATCCCCAATCAGTACCTCGTTCCTACCTTCTCCCCATATCCGCTGATTCCGCTATTTTTAAGAGTCGTATCTAGCTCTCTCTTGAAAGCATCCAGAGAACCGGCCTCCACCGCCCTCTGAGGCAGAGGTATCCACAGACATTATGTACATTATTATCTAATCATATTGGATAGCATGCAAAACAAAGCTTTTTGCTGTACTTGGGTACATGTGACATTAACAAACCTAACCCTAAAATGTATCACCCTCTCCCCTGACAACAGTCTGAAGAAGGGTGTCGACCCGAAACGGCACACATTCCTTCACTCCAGAGATGCTACCTGTCCCGCTGAGTTACTCCAGCATTTTGTGTCTATCTTCAGTTTAAACCAGCATCTGCTGTTCCTTCCTACACCTAAGAAAAATCATTGCAGACATTGGACTTTAACTCTGGAAATGTTGTGCTAAAATGCTGAGAACTATATTCTGCACTCTGTATCTTTCCCTTCGCTCCACCTATCGTACTTGAGTCTGGCTTGATAGAAACATAGAAACATAGAAAATAGGTGCAGGAGTAGGCCATTCGGCCCTTCGAGCCTGCACCGCCATTCAATATGATCATGGCTGATCATCCAACTCAGTATCATGTACCTGCCTTCTCTCCATACCCCCTGATCCCTTTAGCCACAAGGGCCACATCTAACTCCCTCTTAAATATAGCCAATGAACTGGCCTCAACTACCTTCTGTGGCAGAGAGTTCCACAGATTCACCACTCTCTGTGTGAAAAATGTTTTCCTCATCTCGGTCCTAAAAGATTTCCCCCTTATCCTTAAACTGTGACCCCTTGTTCTGGGCTTCCCCAACATCGGGAACAATCTTCCTGCATCTAGCCTGTCCAACCCCTTAAGAATTTTGTAAGTTTCTATAAGATCCCCCCTCAATCTTCTAAATTCTAGCGAGTACAAGCCGAGCCTATCCAGTCTTTCTTCATATGAAAGTCCTGACATCCCAGGAATCAGTCTGGTGAACCTATAGTATTTATGTGTCGTATTTTCTTATTTGTTTGAATAACACGTTTTGCCACCGTACCTTGCTTCATGTGACGATAATAAACCTGAACTTGCTTAAATCCAAAATGGTAATTATCGACAATAAACACCTTGGCCGTGTGTGGCAAGGTGATTTATTTTATATTATTCTGTTGCAATTTGACCATTTCTACACTCATTTTGTTGAGTCATAAATTAGAACTAAATTAGCCTTATTTAACTTCAGCGAAATAAAATCTGGATCTTATTATCAGTGGCTGGATATTCTGTGCCTTGGGTGCAAGCACGAGGTGTAGGTGGGTTTAAATGTAGCAGGTTGGAAATTGCAGTAGCCATTGCTTACCTATGTTTAAACTTGCCCTGACTATATTGGTTCATGGAGGCCTTCAATGACAACTTGCCCTAAAACTTTGCAACCTCCATGTATGTGGTTCGAATACTGAACGGCCTGATTAGAGTGAATGTGGATAGGATGTTTCCACTGGTAGGAGTGTCTGGGACCAGAGGCCACAGCCTCAGAATAAAAGATGTAGCTATGGAAAGGAGACGAGATGGAATTTCTTTTAGTCAGAGGGTGGTGAATCTGTGGAATTCATTGCCGCCGATGGCTGTGGAGGCCAAGTCAATGGATATTTTTAAGGCGGAGATTGATTTGTAAAGGTGTCAGGGGTTATGGGGAGAAAGCAGGAGAATGGGGTTGAGAGGGAAAGATAGATCAGCCATGATTGGATGGCAGAGTGGACTTGATGGGCCGAATGGCCTAATTCTGCTCCGAGAACTCATGAAATGTGCTCCCCTCCAACCAATAATCTAAATGTGAAGCACCAAGCCCAAACCAAGGTGTTTAACTTCAAGTAAAGCGTTCAACGTCAAATCAGTCACAGAAAATGAAATAAAGAGAATTGAATAGAAATTGGGATGACAGGGACACGAAGAAAAAGTTGGAAAATGTACACTTTTTATTACATTTCTAACAATTAAAAGGTGAAGGAATGAAAGCCTGTGCTGGTGAAACGTAATGTACATTGCCAGAGTAGTTGCTGCTAACATTGAAAACGATAGTTGTACTAAAATGAATTAAATATAACTTTCTAAGCTGAGAAAGTGGGATATTATAGAACTAAGGAATCAAGAGGTATGGGGAGAAGGGTTACTGATTGTGGATGATCAGCCATGATCACAATGAATGGTGGTACTGGCTCAAAGGTGCAAATGGCCTACTCCTGCACCTATTTTCTATGTCTATGTTTCTTTGTTTCTAGGGTGAACGGGTGCTTAATGGTCAGCATGAACTCTGTGGGCCAAATGGTCTGTTTCCACGCTGTATCTAAACTAAACTAAACTAAACTAATTGGTGGTAGACAAAAATGCTGGAGAAACTCAGCGGGTGCAGCAGCATCTATGGAGCGAAGGAAATAGGCAACGTTTCGGACCGAAATTAGTTGGTGTCCATCTCATGGGCAAAGTCACTGTTCAGCACAGGAGAACAATATGTACAGGAATGATTTGTCCGATTATGAATATCTGAATAAAATGAAGAGTACTGCCAATGTCGTCAAGAATATCAGGTACTGTTTTGGCTGGAACTATGAAGGAAGGAAAAGGCTATCAACGAACCATGAGCAGGAAGGAACTGCAGATGCTGGTTTGTACCGAAGATGGGCACAAAATGCTGGAGCAACTCAGCTGGTCTGGCAACATCTCTGGAGAAAAGGAATAGGTGATGTTTCAGGTCACCCGTCAGGGTTCCGACCCAAAACGTCACCCATTCCTTTTCTCCAGAGATGTGGCCGGACCCGCTGTGTTACTCCAGAATTTTGTGTCTATCTCAGGTGAACAATATGTCAGGTGGAGACACAAGGAACTGCAGATGCCGGGAATCTTCCGTGGAACAACAAAGTGCTGGAGTAGCTCAATGAGCCAGGCACATCTCTAGAGGTGTCTGAAGAAGGGTTTCGGCCCGAAACGTCGCCTATTTTATTCGCTCCATAGATGCTGCTGCACCCGCTGAGTTTCTCCAGCAATTTTGTGTACCTTCGATCTTCCAGCATCTGCAGTTCCTTCTTGAACACATCTCTAGAGGACATGGTTGAGTGACGTTTTCAGGCTGATAGGAGTTGGGAGAAGAAAGCTAGGAAAGAAATGGTGGGGGGACAACATCTGCCAAGTGATTGGTGGTGACAGACTCACAAGGCTGGAGTAACTCAGCGGGACAGGCAGCATCTCTGGAGAGAAGGAATAGGTGACATTGCGGGCCGAGACCCTTCTTCAGTCTGAGAGTCAGGGGAAAGGGCAACAAGGGATATGGATGGTGCTAAGGAGAAATGAATGGAAGATATTCAAAAAGCAATGATAATCAAGGAAATGTAGGGTATTGGTGGCTGTGGGATAGGTGATACTAAGTACAGAGAAACTCAACTGAATGACAGTAAAGCTAGTATGATGTCTAGGGTGGGGGGAGGAATGGAGAGAGAGGGGTGCAAGGGTTACTTGAAGTTAGAGAAATCAATATTCATGCCGCTGGGCTGTTGACTGCCCAGGTTGTGAGTGATGGGTGGATACATGTGATGGAGGATTTCATTGCCAGATGGATGTACAAAGGCCAGCGATGAAAATAATGCAGAGGGATGGCGAATGTGGACAAAAAGGAGGCAAAAGAAGACAGGGATGACAGATGGCACAATGGGCTAAGTGTTCGGCTGGCGACCGGAAGGTAGCCGGTTCGAATCCCGCTTGGAGTGCATACTGTTGTTGTGTCCTTGGGGCAAGACACTTCACCCACCTTTGCCTGTGTGTAAATGTAATGTAATTATGTGAAGCACTTTGGGGTCAATGCAAGTTGACTAAAAATGTGCTATATAAATAAGATTATTATTATTATTAGGGAGGCAGAAGGGTGTCAGGTGAGGAGTGGTGCGATGTGAAGCTAGAGGGAGAGATATTGGAGGGAAGTGATAGGGGGGGGATAATGGGGGAAATGGGAGCGCACTGGTGTATCTGCTCAATACAAACTGTAAACACAGACAAATCCGAAAACAGAAAAACACAGATTTTCCGTGTTCAACATTTGCCTGAAGTTGCTGACGTGCAAATGCAATTGCAGCAGTAAATGTTAACCTCTGTATTATTTTCTCTGCAAATTCTTGCCCATTGTGTACCGCTGGATGTAACTGGGTGAGAATTCTGTTTCAGTTTAGTTTATTGATAATTCGCTCAGACATCAGAACTCTCCTCCGTGTTTGCCTGCTTGCAGCCTGAAAGTTTGCCCTAATATCGTTTCCTCTTAAATTGTAATAACAATCTCACCATCCTTTATTGTAACACAAAATGAATTCGTGGCGACTTGTCTCAACCGACTATTGCTAACATTTTTAAAATGTAAATTGGACCAACTTTTTGCCAGACGCGTTTGGTACAGGTGTTAAGGTTCTCCACGACTTTTGTAAGGATCTCCTGTTGAGATCTCCCCCGGTAAACAAGTCTTCAACAGCAAGAAAGCGTCGAAAACTATACAAGTTCTGAATATCACTGGATGAAATAACAAGGAACGAAAAAATAATGCGAATCTCAGGATTGTGACTTTAATCACAAATATTAACTTCGTAATATATTCCAAATGGAAACCTAAGTTGAACTTCTACCTAGGCCAGCACACGATGCAGCGGAAGATTTAACAGTAGCTCCGCGTCTATAGGGACATTACTACCAATGATTGAGTTAATGCAAGTTACTTCTGTTACTTTGACTCGAAGATGGAAGGTGTAGGAAGGAACTGCAGATGCTGGCTTAAACCAAAGAAAGTCACAAAAAGTTGGAGTAACTCAGCGGGTCAGACAGCGTCTCTGGAGATAAGGACTAGGCAACGTTTCGGGTCGAGACCTTACTTTAGTACCTTCAGTTGAAAGGCACGGTCCCGGCACATAGCAGAACTCAGGGCAATTATTCCATTATTGACTTTGGAAACTGGACTTATTTTAGTCACGGGTCACTGGGCATTTTGGAAACCAAACAGCTTCATCTGCCTTGCAATGGATTGGCTCTCGTCCATATCTTTCAGTGCCTCGGTGAGATCTGTTTCTTCCATTCCATCCCCGTCTTCAACTATGTTTTAATAACTTAAGCGAATTTTTCTCCAAAGGGAAATGGAGGAAGAGGAAATATTTTAATCTTGGCAAACCATGTGTTGGACAATTATGTGCAGTTGCCTGCACCTTGCTAACCAGTGCAGACTGGGCGTCCTGAACTCACGTCTCCAACGCCAATATCACGTCTGTGGGGTTTTTTTTACCCCAAATCCCAAAGATTTCAAATTACTTTATTTTTCCATCTATTCCAGCAGTGAAACCAAAAAACGGTGAGATTTTTGTGAGATAAAAACATATGAGATAAGATTGAAAAGACTAGGCTTGTATTCATTGGAGTTTAGAAGGATGAGGGGGGTTCTTATAGAAACATATACAATTATAAAAAGGACTGGACAAGCTAGATGCAGGAAAAATGTTCCCAATGTTGGGCGAGTTCAGAACCAGGGGGCCACAGTCTTAGAATAAAGGGGAGGTCATTTAAAACTGAGGTGGGGAAAAAACGTTTTCACCCAGAGAGTTGTGAATTTGTGAAATTCCCTGCCACAGAGGGCAGTGGAGGCCAAATCACTGGATGGATTTAAGAGAGAGTTAGATAGAGCTCTAGGGGCTAGTGGGGATATGGGGAGAAGGCAGGCACGGGTTATTGATAGGGGACGATCAGCCATGATCACAATGAATGGCGGTGCTGGCTCGAAGGGCCGAATTGCCTCCTCCTGCACCTATTTTCTATGTTTCTATTTCTGACCCAGCCAACGTGCAAGCAGCCTTTCAAACAGGCGGCGGCCAAATTGAATTATGAGATTACCTCATGGAAGACCCCAGAAGAAATGGAACAGATACATTTAAAGGAAAATTAGTAGAAGAAAATGCAATCGCAAAGTGAAAGAGCGCGCATCGAAAATCGCTGAATGACTATTGCACAACGTTATACAAATATTTTAAATTTTATTTGCAACTTCACGTGTACAAGTTGTACATTCATAATATGGATGATCCAACAAAATACACTCTGGACTATAAGTTATAGAACTGTGTCGTAAATCAGAATGTGTAAGCATGCTTGCAAATAATCACAAAACGAATACATTTCTTTAGTCTCCGTACCACTGGTTTACTGTTTAATCTTGCAATGAGTGTGTCGATCCGGCGCTAGGTTTCACTACTATCATTAATCATCTGCATCCCTGAAATGATTTTTATTCATATTGTAAACTCCAACTTGCTATATTTAACATTACAACTTAATTACACACCTGTCTCATTCGGAAATTCGCAAAGCAAGGTTGAAAATATAAAAATAAAGGCAAAGCAAGTGACATTTACACACGACTTAATAAAATATATCACATTTATAAAAATTTTAAAATACAAGAAATAAATTAAAAAAAAACGTCCATGTGCTGGGTTATAACAGTGCGGTGGGTTCACGGCTCTGGGTGTCTGACATTAAACATAAGCACTGACTTCTCGCTCACGGTGTCAAATGATGTTCCTCTAACTTCACCGTTGTTCTGCATTTTAAAAACGGACCTGTAAAAAGCCGTGTTTTTGCACACTTAAATCGAGCTTAGCTCCAAGAATTATGGCACATGATCGTCCCATCCCACCCCCGAACGAAAAAAAAACCGTTTAGCTATTTTTATCTTTAAGATACCACTCGGTAATCGCCCTGTAGAGATACGAATTTGGTTCTGTTTGTTGATTTTGGTGACCGTGCGGCAATCCACCAGCTTCTTGTGCCTTCAAAGACCAGGCGATTGCTTGCTTTCTTCCCAAGTTACCACGAGACAACTACTTCTGATATTTACAGTATTGCACTTTACTGCAGTTTCATTGCGTTCCACCGTAAAAAGTCATGAAATGCTCCCCCTCATGTAAATACATGACTCCGGGATGCTACCATCAAATCCGGCGTGTGTTCGATCTACACTGTACCCGTTACTTCAAATAGAGTTTTTTTTGTGTGTGTGTGTGTGTGTTAACATTTTGTTTTAGAAAACCCTTTCTATCCACCATGCTGTCGTTTTGTGTGTTTTTCTTCCCTCTGCGCTCTTCTCTTAAGTTTGTTGTAAACAATTTAAAAATCGGTTGGAAAATCAAAAGGAAACATTCGAGGTTTTTTGTTTAATTTTCGCCAGCTCCCATTTTGAAAAGTCACTGCTGGAGTTAAATGCTGTCTAGTGTCTAGCGAAACAAAGCTCACAAATATCCAGCCATGGCGACAAAGTACTTCACGAAACCTCCTTCGATTGAGGAAGAAAAGAGCGAGTATAGATATATTTGTCTGAAGAAGGGTTTCGGCCCGAAACGTTGCCTATTTCCTTCGCTCCATAGATGCTGCTGCACCCGCTGAGTTTCTCCAGCATATTTGTGTACCTTAGATATACTTATTGCTGCCTTCTGCGAGAAGATGACTCGGTTCGATCGTTGAAGAACTAATTCGTCCTTAGTTTTGTGGCATTGTTAATAAGCCCGAGCCCTCCTCACGATCCAAGTGTTTCTATATATATATATATATAAGTGTGTTGTTACGGTGTGTTGTTATTTGCAGCGAGCCAAGCATTGAAAGAGCCGCCGCGTAGGAACAGTCAAATCTGCATTCAGTTCGTGTTTATTTATATAAGAGAGAGAAAGCGCCCTTGTTTCAAGCGGAGACCAGCCCCAGACAAGATCATCTTGACGGAGTTCTTCTTCACGGTTTCACGTCTTGTTTTTTTTTTTCATTTCGCACTCATCTGTGTCACCGTTGAGCGCGGGTAAACTCGAATGAACGCGAGATGAATGAATGAATGGTTCGAATATCAAGAGTTCAACCAGGCTAAAACGCCTCCCCTCCATTTTCCACCCAAACCCAACTCGCAAGAAAATGTCAGCAATTTCGCTCAGTCTAAATTGCGACCATCTATCTATGTTCATACCAATGTGCATAAAGGCACACATGCACGCGAGTGCACACACAGATTGTACCAATGGCCGAGTCTGCCTTGTCCCAATTTTAAGGGATTTGCAACAAAAGTTTGTTTTAACGCTCCCATCCCGACAGTGTAGACCCCCCTAACAGCAATGAGGGGTGGTCTTTCTCACCCAGACCAGTCCGTTCCAAGTCGCCCTGTCCACCCTCACCCGTGTTGTGTCTGACTCGAGGGAAGGGTGTTTGATGTTTGTGATACGGAGTGATTTTTGTTTCTGATTTTTGAGTTTTTGAATTTTTGAGTTTTTTTTTTAGAAGTGCTCTTGAGATCCGGGCATGGAGTTGCCACTGTTGTTCCCCATGTTGGGTTCTTGCATTTGCAGCATGTAGTGCAACTGTTGATACTGACAGAGGAGTTTCTGAAATTGGCAAGTCTGACACTGGCCACCAGTCGAACACTGGGGGTGGTGATGCTGGGGGTGGTGGAGATAGTGGCGACCCGCTTCCGTTGATTGTCAAAGACCCAGGGCCTCGGCGTGCTTCCTGGCTTTGAGCCTCAGGTCGGCGATGCTCGAGTTCTTGCTGCTGGTCTTGACGGCGGCGGCGGCGGCGGCGGCGGCAGCAGCGGCAGAGGCTGACTCGGCGATGGAGGCGATCTGCAGGCCGAAGGGAGGCGGAGGGAACATCAGGTAAGGGGCGTGAGCTGCCAGGTGGTGGTGAAGGTGCGAGTGGGCGTGCGCTACCCCATCCAACTGCAACTGAGCCTGGACCTGGAGGAAGAGAGAGAAAGGATTTGTTGGGGGGGGGGGGGGGGGGGGGTTAGTGTTAGAAAACATCAACTGCACGATTAACTTAAAAACAAGGGACTGTAAATGCTGCTTAAGACAAAAGGACACAACGTGCTGGAGTAACTCAGTGGACCAGGCAGCATCTCTGGGAAAATAAGAAACTGCAAATAGAAACATAGAAAATAGGTGCAGGAGTAGGCCATTCGGCCCTTCGAGCCTGCACCGCCATTCAATATGATCATGGTTGATCATCCAACTCAGTATCCCTTCTCTGTCTTCTCTCCATACCACCTGATCCCTTTAGCCACAAGGGCCACATCTAACTCCCTCTTATATATAGCCAACGAACTGGCAGAGAATTCCAGAGAATCACCACTCTCTGTGTGAGTTTTTTTTTTTATCATCTCGGTCCTAAAAGACTTCCCCCTTATCCTTAAACTGTGACCCCTTGTTCTGGACTTCCCCAACATCGGGAACAATCTTCCTGCATCTAGCCTGTCCAACCCCTTATTTTTTTTGTAAGTTTCTATAAGATCTCCCCTCAATCTTCTAAATTCTAGCGAGTACAAGCCGAGTCTATCCACTGCACGATTGACTTAAAAACAAGGGACTGTAAATGCTGCTTAACACAAAAGGACACCGAGTGCTGGAGTAACTCAGCGGACCAGGCAGCATCTCTGGAGAAATAAGAAACGGTAGATGCTGGTTGCTGGTAGTTGCTGCAGACACCAGACTGATTCCTGGGATGGCAGGACTTCCATATGAAGAAAGACTGGATAGACTCGGCTTGTACTCGCTAGAATTTAGAAGATTGAGGGGGGATCTTACAGAAACGTACAAAATTCTTAAGGTGTTGGACAGGCTAGATGCAGGAAGATTGTTCCCGATGTTGGGGAAGTCCAGAACACGGGGTCACAGTTTAAGGAAAAGGGGGAACTATTTTAGGACCGAGATGAGAAAAACATTTTTCACACAGAGAGTGATGAATCTGTGGAATTCTCTGCCACAGAAGGTAGTTGATGCCAGTTCATTGGCTATGTTTAAGAACATGGATCGGTGACGCCTATCCATGTTCTCCAGAGATGCTGCCTGACCCCGCTGAACAACTCCAGCACTTTGTGTCCTACTCCACGATTAACAACTATCCAGAAAATAAAGTAATGGTGCATTGACAGACCACCGCTCTATAATTTCAGAGGCTAGCTTATTGTCACGTATGCACAGCCCAGTGACATTATTCTGCACAACCCGCAAATGCACAGTCGTCGCCGTATTTTAGCGCCGTTTACAGAGAAAAAGAAAAAGTCCAAAGTCCTGTCCACATAGGAATATGAATACTGTATTGTCACGTGTGACTAGGCACAGTGAGATTATTTGCTTGCATACACAATGTATACAAATAGCAGCCACCCTACGGCGCTGACAAAGTTGCAAAGGACGCTGGCTCCGCCTTTTGCCCCCACCCAAACAAAAAACTCATGCTGGAAGTACTGCAGCGCCTCCGATCCAGGTAAACCATAGACTACTACAGGGCTCTGCCAACGTCAGTGGGGGGTTGTGTGTTTTTTACTCCCAAATAATTAGAAACCCTCAGACCAAAAACTTTTTTTTTCCTTCCTCCATTCGTACCAACCCTTTCCAATGATTTAATGCTCAAGATGATGTCTTAGCTAATTTACGAGGAACCCCGGCCATTTGCCTTTCTGAAATTTGTTTTAATCTTCTGGCTTCGAAATGAATCCTAATTGCAGAGATCATCCGGAGTCATCGTTTGTTCGTGAGATTTCTCACTGTCCTCCCCGAACCAAGAGCACCTAGCTAGATAAACTGAAAAGCGTGTCGGTGACAAATATTGATATGCACTGTATTAAGGGACGCAGAGAAACAAACTGGACTGTGATAGGAACCTATAGGGTAACCTTTTCCACACAAGGGGTGTATGGAACAAGCTGCCAGAGTAGTTGAGGCAGGGACTAGCCCAACATTCAAGAAACAGTTAGAAAGGTGCATGGGTAGGACAAGTTTCGAGGGATATGGACCAAACGCGGGCAGGTGGGACCAGTGCTGCTAGGACATGTTGTCTGGTGTGGACAAGTTGGGCTGAAGGGCCCGTTTCCACACTGCATCACTCTATGCTATGACTATATGACTCTATAGGGCTATAGTTGTAAGGAGTGGTTGGAAAGGTTTAGTATACTCTCTCTCTGGGACTTAGAACGCCGAGGGATAACATTAGGATGCTTATAACATTCAGGGATTTGTTGATTAGATTGATTGAAAACACTAGGCTTGTATTCACTGGAGTTTAGAAGGATGAGGGGTTATCTTATAGAAACATTTAGATTCAGATTCAGATTCAGATTCAATTTTAATTGTCATTGTCAGTGTACAGTACAGAGACAACGAAATGCATTTAGCATCTCCCTGGAAGAGCGACATAGCAAACGATTTGAATAAATAATAATAAGTGTGGGGGGGGGGGTGGTGATTGGCAGTCACCGAGGTACGTTGTTGAGTAGAGTGACAGCCGCCGGAAAGAAGCTGTTCCTCGACCTGCTGGTTCGGCAACGGAGAGACCTGTAGCGCCTCCCGGATGGTAGGAGGGTAAACAGTCCATGGTTGGGGTGAGAGCAGTCCTTGGCGATGCTGAGCGCCCTCCTCAGACAGCGCTTGCTCTGGAATTATAATTTTATAATTTAAATTATAAAAGGACTGGACAAGCTAGATGCAGGAAAAATTTTCCCAATGTTGGGTGAGTCCAGAACCAGGTGCCACAGCCTTAGAATAAAGGGGAGGTCATTTAAGACTGAGGTGAGATAAACCTTTTTCACCTAGAGAGTTGTGAATTTTTGGAATGCCCTGCCACAGAGGGGCAATGGAGGACAAATCACTGGATGGATTTAAGAGAGGGTTAGGTCGAGCTCTAGTGGCTAGTGGAGTCAAGGGAATATGGGGAGAAGGCAGGCACTGGTTATTGATTGGGGACGATCAGCCATGATCACAATGAATGGCGGTGCTGGCTTTCTATGTTTCTATAGTGAAAATCTTTCCCCCCGCAGTGCATGGGAGTCTAAAAACAGGGGGACACCGGTGTAAAGTGAATGGGGGGGGGGGGGGGGGGATTTTAAAGGATATCAGACTGAGACTGGTTAATATATAGGACGAGCTGCCAGAGGAGGTGGTGGATGCAAATACAATTTGAATGTTTTATACGCATTCGGAAGATAGATTCAAAATGCTGGAGTAACTCAGCGGATCAGGCAGCATCTCTGGAGAAAAGGGGAAATAGGTGACGTTTCGGGTCGAGACCCTTCTTTAGACTGAGAGCTCTCGATATCTCAATGATTATTGCATTTATCCCATTCATTTCTCCCAGGTACCGTCTATATCTCTGGTTCCCCTCTCCGCCGGCTCTCAGCCTGAAGAAGGGTCTCGACCCGAAACGTCACGTTCATTTTCTCCAGGGACTCCCCTGACCCACTGAGTTGCTCCGGCATTTCGTGTCTATCTTAGATGTAAACCAGCGTCTGCCGTTCCTTCCCCTGCGGAAGGTCGATTGGGATAGGAACGGTATGGAGTGGTGCAGGCCAAATGGAATTAGTGTAGAAAGGTACCCAGGCCAGCACGAGTCATGCGGGCCAAAGGGCACCATTTCTGTCCTGCACGTATCTATGAGCTGGATATACGGGGATATAGCTAACCAGCAAGGAAGAGGTGGCATAGATACCAAAGCATAGATTGGGTGAGTGTTAATTAATCAAAAATGAAAAGAGAGTGATAGATTAGTTCTGGTGTCAGGGGTTATGGGAAGAAGGCAGGAGAATTGAGTTAGGAGGGAGAGATAGATCAGCCATGACGGAGTAGACTTGATGTGCCGAATAGACTAATTCTGCTCCTATCACATGCCCTTATGAACATGAGATAAACGGAGAGAGGGCATTGTGCGTTGTAGAATGGTGCAGCACAGAAACAGGCCCTTCTACCTTCCCCCGCCCCCCGTTGTCCCTGTCTACACCAATTTACCCACATTAGTATTTCAATGACTAATGTGGGTAAATTGTGGGACTAATGTGGGACGACAACTGAGAAATAGTTAATAGACATAGAAACATAGAAACATAGAAATTAGGTGCAGGAGTAGGCCATTCGGCCCTTCGAGCCTGCACCGCCATTCAATATGATCATGGCTGATCATCCAACTCAGTATCCCGTACCTGCCTTCTCTCCATACCCCCTGATCCCCTTAGCCACAAGGGCCACATCTAACTCCCTCTTAAATATAGCAAAGACAATAGACAATAGACAATAGACAATAGACAATAGACAATAGACAATAGACAATAGACAATAGGTGCAGGAGTAGGCCATTCGGCCCTTCGAGCCAGCACCGCCATTCAATGTGATCATGGCTGATCATCCCCAATCAGTACCCCGTTCATGCCTTCTCCCCATATCCCCTGACTCGGCTATCTTTAAGAGCTCTTTATAAACCACTAGATTGGGCTCAAGAATAAGGAAGAGAAAGATGATGGTTTGGGGCAAAATATGAATTTTATTCCTCTCTTATAACAGTGAAGCCCGGCTCATTTTCGTCAGCGGGCATTTGATGTTGTATCTTATTTCTGCCTAAAATAATGCCTGGTATGAAAGGGAGTGAAATGAAATGTTCCGGTAAAGGAAAGTGAGTGACACCTTTTGGCAGGTTGATGTGCCCCGGGCAGTCTGTAATGTAAACTCTACCGTGCAATGTAAATTCCATCAGAATGTTACTAAATATTTGCAAAGGCATCGCAGGGAAAGATATTCCTCATCCAATTGCCTGCGCCGTTCTCATTCCGCCCAATTACACGGAAGTCTGGATCTGATCACAACCCTGACCCAGGCAAAATGTGTTCTTTGTGTATGATATTTATTCTCGTCGCTTGCCAAAGTACTTGTCTATTTGCCTTCATTAAAGCTACACGAGATATTAATTGTAAGCGCGATCAATTCTTGCCAATTTTCTTTTGCGATTGGGGCTGTTGTACTTCCTGAGGCGGGGACTTTGTGAGTTTCCTCGGTCGACGAGAGACGGGTGCGAAGGCAGACACAAAAAGCTCGAGTAACTCAGCGGGACAGGCAGCATCTCTGGAGAAAGGGAATGGGTGACGTTTAGGGTCGAGACCATTCTTCACACTGGGGAGAGGGGGGTGAATGAATGGAAGAGATGTAAGGAAGGTGCGGGCGAGAGGTGTGTGTTTCGGGTAACCAAGACGATTTTTTCCCCCGTTAACTGTAAGGCATGCGGGCCCGTACGGACTTGACCCTGTAAACCGGTGCCCACGTTAACCATTGATAAATAATGATGATTAAGTCATTAAACCTATCAAAACCAAATCGAACGGCGAGTGAACCACCACGCACCTAATAGTCCACGTGTGATTCGATTTCCCGCTGATCCAAGCAGGCGCGACAGTTATTAAACCCCAAATGACTTCCCAAATTAAAATATATTGCCACGAAGACGCAGCTGGAAGCGCCACAGACCAGTGTTCGATCCTAACTCGGGTGCTTTCTCTCACCCTCTCTCTCTATCTCTCTCTGGAGTTTGCGCGTTCTCCCTGTGACTGTGCGTGGGTTTCCGCCGGGTGCTCCGGTTTCCTGCCACATCCCAAAGACGTGCGGGTTTGTAGGTTAACCGACCGCTGTAAATGTGGTCCCAGAGTGCGGGGGGCGAATGAGAAAGTGGGATAGCACAGAAGTAGTGTGAACTGGGTGATCGAGGTGGGCTGGATGGGCCGAATGGCCTATTCCTGATACGGTATCTCTGGACTAAGACCGAGAATTGCTGGGACGGCACATCCACCGGCCGGGTACATCAGGAACGTTGCAACACCCGATTACTAAACGATTTACGATCAGCCTGCAGTTTCAATTGTGAGGCGAATAAACTGAATCACTCGCGTTGGGCAAACGGCCCAGGGAAAAACAAGTACCTGTTGGAAGGGCATCCTTAATGCTCCCATGTTGACGTACGGAGCAACTCGACAAGCGTCTAAATGGCCTCCGGTTCCTAATATCACCCCTGGTGGATATGGGCGAGAAGAGGAGATAAGGGCAAAATTAATACAAGATAATGTGTACACTCTGGAGTTTAGAAGGATGAGAGGATATCGGATTGAAACATATAAGATTATTAAAGGTTTGGACACGCTGGAGGCAGGAAACATGTTCCCGATGTTGGGGGAGTCCAGAACCAGGGGTTACAGTGAGTTAAATAATAAGGGGTAAGCCATTTAGAACGGAGACGTGGAAACACTTCTTGACACGCAGAGAGTTGTGAGTCTGCGGAATTCTCTGCCGGTTCTCCGGATACTTTCAAGATAGAGCTCTTAAAGATAGCGGAGTTAGAGGATATGGGGAGAAGGCAGGAACGGGGTACTGATTGGGGATGATCAGCCATGATCACATTGAATGGCGGTGCTGGCTCGAAGGGCCGAATGGCCTATTCCTGCGCCTATTGTCTATTGTCTATAATTTAGAGAAGATCGGCGCAAACCGGGGGGGGGGGGCGTAAAGGGGGGAGGGGGTCCCTCGTGGTGCAATCACAAGGAATGCTTTTGCTTTTCAAACCCACATTGAAACATCTTTCCGCCGATTTCTACACATGCCTTTGTAAACCATCTGACACAGACCCGAACCTTCTTACAACCATTGAGGCGTAGTAATGTCCGAGCTAATGTAGGAGGCGTTACGAGCAATTAATGCGCGGCAAACTCCACAAAACAAGTAAAGAGTTCGTGAAGAAGATTATATATTTTTGTAAATCTGGTATTAACTCGGGAATAGGTATTACCCGGGATGCCGGATATGACTTTCCTGGAATGAAAACGATGGGATTGATCACACTCCACTAGAATCGTATTGGGAATCTATGATCCATATTTCTAGAATCACACCTGCCCCGATCAGTCGACGAAGTTTTTTTGAAAGGCGCACGTGAATTGAAATAAAATCCACCCAAGTATTTTCAAATGTTTGGAAACGATTTCAAGAGAGTGTCTTACGCAGAGTGGTCTCGTTGCGGACACAATAACGGGCGGGCCATGCTTTGTCTAGAGGGGGGTCGGGTTTTGACGGGGACCGGTGTGGTTTTACGCAGGAATTTATTTTACAGGTTAGCAAATGAAAAACACATTGATCTCCTGGGCCGGTTTGTGCACTGACCCCCCTCCCCCCCCCCCCCCCCCCCCCCCCCCCCCAGTTTGAATGGAGCTTTATTTCCCTGCTCGGATGGGGCTGTTTGTGTTGAAACTGAACGCTCTCCGCTTTCGCCTGAATGCCGAGTTATGAAATTGATCCCGAAATGAACAAGGCGAGAGCCGCGGGGCCGGAGTGCTGAGGCGGGGAGAGGGGAGAGGGGAGAGGGGAGAGGGGAGAGGGGAGAGGGGAGAGGGGAGAGGGGAGAGGGGGAGAGGGGAGAGGGGAGAGGGGGGGAGAGGGGGAGAGGGGAGAGGGGAGAGAGGGAGAGGGGAGAGGGGAGAGGGGAGAGGGGGAGGGGAGCGGGAGAGGGAGAGGGGAGAGGGGGAGAGAGGGAGAGGGGAGAGGGGAGAGGGGAGAGGGGAGAGAGGGGAGAGGGGGAGAGGGGGGAGGGGGAGAGGGGAGAGGGAGAGGGGAGAGGGGAGAGAGGGGAGAGGGGAGAGGGGAGGGGGAGAGGGGAGAGGGGAGGGGAGGGGAGAGGGGAGAGGGGAGAGGGGAGAGGGGGAGGGGGGAGAGGGAGAGGGGAGGTTGATCGGGACATTGCAATCCAACGACAAAACGTTACCTTTATGCATTTGATTCTCCTGCTTACGACATTTGGCTCGCCTATTCTGAAACCAAACCTGTGGAAGGAGGAAGAAGGGAAATTAAAGAAGGGTTTCGGCCCGAAACGTCGCCTATTTCCTTCGCTCCATAGATGCTGCTGCACCCGCTGAGTTTCTCCGGCATTTTTGTCTACCAAGGGAAATTAAAAACCGGGCCCGGAGTTGAATCGATAAACGCTGCCCCGGTTCACTATGCCGTGGGGGCCGCGTTAGGCGTTACTATTATAACTAACGTGAAATAGCAAGGTGAGTGTGATCCAATAACAGAAAACTGCTGCGATATATCGCGGCCTTTCAATAAACCGCCCTCGGGAAACGACAGGCATAAAATAACTGGTTGTTTTGGCACGGGGCTGGTAAATAAACTGGTGTTTGTACATCTGACGGAGTGTAACGCGGTGGAAAGTTGTTCTGCGTGGCAGCAGCGAATCATTAGGGGCTTGGGGGTGGCTGGTGGGGGGGGGGGGGGGGGGGGGGGTATTGTGTTTTTTTTGTGTTGGGAGCAGCCGAAACGAAAGCTTAAACTAGTGTACGCTTCCATTTGACCGACCCTGGCTGCAGTCACATCACAAACTGTAAAAAAAAAAATCCATCCTTTGATCTCTGGTAACATTTGCCAAATGATCACGCGGTTAATCAATATTAATTGCATTTCCTAAATCAAATATACCTTGAAGCTGCCTCTAATTGCTTTAATAATGGTCATTTGAAATCGCATAATTAATGAACACAAAAAACTTCAAACGTATTGTTAGATTACCCAAGATACCACGTAATGCTCTGTAGTGTGTTTCTGGGTCATTGAAGCGGATTTAGTGTTTAAAGTCAGGATTAGGATATAATCGCCAATGTAAATATGGGAGCCGCATAATGGATCTCCTCAATATCATTACTGCATTTGAATGTTATGCCTTCAAGTCAACACTACACAAGGATAAGAGAGCGCGGAATCAGGTCCTAATGAATATCCCTTTAGTCCCAGCCCCTCTAAATATGCAACAAATCAAAAATCATTTTCATAATCGCTGTTACTTGTCCCTAAATTATTTTTTTCTGGAGAAAAAAAAATCGTTTTTATGTTTATCGAGGTGTTCCAATTCCTTGACCGAGTTGTTCCCAAATCAACAAAATCAGAGTAAATTGGTTGCTTTGGACTCTGGTGAAAATTGACGAGGGATTGACTCGGGAATGGCTGGGGTTTGGCGGCTTTAAAACTTGAAGCTAAGTTGAAAATGACCCACAGTTCGGTAATTCTTCTGTCATGTGGGGTGGTGGTCTGGTGAGATGGGGAGGGGGGGGGGGCGGGGGGGTGGGGGGTGGGGGAGAGGTTGGGGGGGGGGGGGTCTTATGTATTTCCCAAATGGTTTACTTATATAGACAAAATAAGACAAGCATTTCACCGTCCCATCTCACCCCACTCTACCCGTTTCTCTCCCCACACACACACACACACATATATATCTACAGAGAGAGGGGGTGGGGGGGTGAGGAGGGGGGGGGGGGGGGGGGGGGGTATGTATTTTCCAACTGGTTTAAGGATATAGACAAAATAAGGCAACAATCTTACCGCCCCATCTCACCCCCACTCTACCCGTTTCTCTCCCCACACACACATATATATATATATATATACAGAGAGAGAGGGAGGGGGTGAGGAGGGAGGGTGGGGGCGAGTTTTCATATAAACTACAAGGCGCTGCTAGCGGCCCTTAAACAGAACAACGCCAATCCATTAACACATTTAGTCCGTTGCATGACTAAAAGATCTCGACTCGAGCCTAAACGCAGCAATAACGTGTTTACAAACGGGGGTATTGGGGAGATAGCGCGCTGGGTCGGATGAAACCATTGGGTTAAATCTCGTGAGATACGGAGATCAATTACAATTAGAGGCCAAAATGTCGATTTCAAATATGTTAAGTTAAAACAACTACATTGTTCCAGTCCGTTTTACACAATCAATTCTTTATTAAACCTCACTAAATGCTGCGTTTTGGAAACGGCGGTAATATGATTTCTTTTTGATTTCCATTAGCGGCAGTGAATAATGACATTTAATTTAGACCTGCGCCATAAACGAGAATATATTATGTGTAATTGAATTACCGGCTGGTCCTCACCGCCCTCATAAGTTTAAATTACACAGTGACAGATGCCTGGTGCGGCGTTTGAGGACACCAGGTTAACTAGACCTATATTTACCAGTCGCTCCGATTTCGTTAGAATGGATTTTCTCTGTGCCCTCTGCCCATCCGGCCTTAGTTCCATCTATTCTCCTCCTTGATCAGAGGAGTTATAGTCCTTGTTTTGTTTGTCCGGGAGACTTATATCATTCCCAGAGAGTGTGGGGAGTGTTATATCAGACCCTTCCTCTCACGGGAGTGTTCTAATCCCCCGTTATATCGGAAAAGTGACATTGTACCTCGTTGTCCCTGATATGTTATCCGTGCATGCAGATTCCTCACCCCGCTCACCCGAATATTTATTATCCCCTCGAAGGTAGATAAAAATACTGGAGAAACTCAGCGGGTGCAGCAGCATCTACGGAGCGAAGGAAATAGGCAACGTTTTGGGACGATTAACACAATGCTGGAGAAACTCAGAGGGTGCAGCAGCATCTACGGAGCGAAGGAAATAGGCAACGTTTCGTCCCGAAACGTTGCCTATTTCCTTCGCTCCGTAGATGCTGCTGCACCCGCTGAGTTTCTCCAGCATTTTTGTCCACCTTCGCTATTTCCAGCATCTGTAGTTCCCTCTTCAACATTTATTATTCCCGCATTCATCCCGAGAGGCTGGATCACCCTCTCTATCCCCAGGGTTAGACTGTGGGCCAATTCCTCCCACCCGTTGCTCTGTTACAATGGCCCGTCTCGTTGGCTGACGAGAGTATTCAATTACGCCGCGGTTCACAATTTTTATATCTGATCTCGCGAATTCTGCCTACATTATATACCAAGTCAGTGCCTTGACCCCCATTTAACGTGTCGCATCACTAATCCGCGCTTTAACTATTAACCCGCTAGTTGTCTCCTTGCTCCAATCTCTCCCCTATCTATCTCTGTATCACCCGTTTATCTGTTTGTCTGCCTTTGACACCTCCCCCGAGAATTCAATTTAAAACGTAATTTGACTGGTGGATAATGCGCGCCCGGTGTTTTATACAATGTACATTTCCAGTAGAAATGTAATTCATCATTTCCAATATATAGATATATATATATAGAAAGTATTCTTACTTATTCGGCTATATTGCTGTTTCCTGTTGTTAATCACCCTTACAGTCCAAATCATCGCACACAATGTAGTGTGTGTGTGTGTGTGTGTTTGTGTGTGTGTGTGTTTCCCGAAATTTGATCCCGGGTCCTTAATTCTCTTTTGTCTGGTCCTTAGCTCATTTAATGCTAATTCGATGAATGTGCTGAAGGGACGTTTTTTGCCATGTTTGGGCCAAATATTCTACTTCATTTATGTATTTATTTATTTATTTATTTATTTGGGGGGGGGGGGGTGTTTTTTTTGACTGGTGGGTAGTTTAGTGGGTAGGAATGTTAAACTTTTTTTTTTTTAGCACGCAGACTTGTGATCTGGTCTGAGTCTGAATGCTAAAAAGAATTAAGTTAAGTGTAATTCTATGCCAACATGCCCATGATCAGTGCTTAGACGTTGAAATCGCGCTGGTTTGAATTATGATGGGCTAGAAGCGTTAATACACAATAGTAAGTGTACCAACATGAACACGTTCTGCTTCCAGCACTAAATATCCCATGCTGGTCTTTTTTGCCCGAATTCCAACTCCACGCGGTGTTATTTTATAACTATTTAGGATTCAAAGACGATAATTAACGGTAGCTGTGGTGAACCGCGTTTGTCCACAAACAAGTCTCACCCTAGAGTGTTTGGGTTTTTTTTGTTACATCTTCTCATTGAACCCAGCTCACCTGGACCCTGGCTTCCGACAACCCTAGTCTCTGACTCAACTCTTCCCTCATGAAGGCGTCCGGGTAGTGAGTCTCATCGAAGAGCCTCTCCAGTTCATTCAACTGTTCCAGTGTGAAGTTGGTCCGGCTCCGTCTCTGTTTCAACTTGGTCTGCCCGTCCTCGTCCTCCGATTTCACGTCCTCCCTCTTCTCCTTACATTCATAAATACCTGAAAGAGACGATTTTGTTTGGTGATCCATTATTACAGAAGGTGGGAGAAGAAGGGGGCTCCCGTCCTCTCTCTCCTTTTCTCTCTCTCTCTTTTCTCTCTCTCTCTACTCTCTCTTTTTATTCTCTCTCTACTCTCTCTCTACTCTCTCTCTCTCTCTCTTTCCTCTCTCCTCTCTCTCTCTCTCTCTCTCCTATCTCTCTCTCTCTCTCTCTCTCTCTCTCTCTCTCTCTCTCTCTCTCTCCTCTCTCTCTCTCTCTCTCTCTCTCTCTCTCTCTCTCTCTCTCTCTCTCTCTCTCTCTCTCTCTCCTCTCTCTCTCTCTCTCTCTCTCTCTCTCTCTCTCTCTCTCTCTCTCTCTCTCTCTCTCTCTCTCTCTCTCTCTCTCTCTCTCTTCTCTCTCTCTCTTCACTCTCTCCCCCTCAATCACTCTCCCTCTCTCCTCTCTCTCTCTCTCCCTTACTCTCTCGCTTTCTCTCTCTCCCATCCCTCCCTCTTTCCTCTCCCTCTTCCACTCTCTTTTCCCCTTTCCCCTCTCTTTCTCTCCACGCCCCTCTCCCCCCCCCTCGCTCTCTCTCTCTCCTCTCTCTCCTCTCCCCCCCCCCCAATCTCTACCTCACACACACAAACAAACACCACCTCGCACACATGTACATTTTGAACTCCAGTATAATAGTACATAACGCAACCACAATCTGAATAAAATGGATTGTTCTAACAGTGGAAAGAGGAGATGTGAGTCAGTCAGGGTGAGGGGGGAGGGGGGGGGGGGGTAACAGTTGACCATCACAATATCTTTGTTGATCAATTTCAAATGATATTTCACACTTAACTAGGGATGTTTTTTCCTCTCATTTTAAGATGCAGACTATCATCGGGACAACTGTTGGCTTTTTGACAACCACCAAGCAAACTACATGACGAGGGGGAAAGCGCTGGGCTTGAACATGGTGTTAACTTTACTATCGGCCGCAGCCCACACTTGCCCGAATCTGGGCATCCCGCCTGTTAATTGTTTTTGCTTTTTTTCGTTCTCCAGATCTGAGACGCGCGACACAGGCCTGTAAAAGAGACGCGGCCTCTTTATATATATTTATTTTAAAAAATGATATGATCTGGTTGTCTTTCAGGGTGGGGAGGAACATCTCTCACCTTTTAAAATGCCTCGCTGGCATTTTATCCGTGCAAGAACAAAGCGGTGCATAGACAAGCAAACTACATGTTCCAATTAAGGAGCATAAACACGCGTGCGGGTTTTGCAGTGTTTTCCCCCTCTCTGCTGTCATTACCAGAACAACACAATCTTTGATCACCGCGGGTGCCAAACGGCATTTGTATTTCAGTCTGTGCCATAACACGAACACGTCCAACTGCCAAACACTGTCAGGCGACAGAATCATAATAATGGGAGATTGCAGCATTTTTAAATCCCCCCCCCCCCCCCCCCCTGTTGATTTTATAAGACGTCTGCATTACATACTGACTAGAAATCTCGCCCCAGACCCGTCCTGAAACATATCCCCATTATTAATGGATGCACCGGCCGGCCATCTGTGCACATTGGAAACTTTTGTTTTGTTGTATCGTTTTCACTGGTTTTTCCTCATCTGGATTATTGAACGCTAATGAGTCGTTGTACCGGGGCGACTTCCCTTGACTGAAAGCCGTGCCCGCCCGTTACCTCGGTGGCAAGGTCGGGACGCCTAGGTCCCTGCTGTCGCTAGATTATTTGAAAGAAGAGAGATATGTGAGCGTGTTCCCAAACGATTCTGCAAACGTCAATTGCTGTCTAAAGGCATCCTTTCCGAATTTAAGATAAAATCATTATATGCAAACCTGCAAAGCTTGGGGGAGATGGGAGGATGTTATGTGGTTGCTTTACCACGAGAAAGGCAACGCCAAATTTAATTCCCAGCCTGTATTTTTCATTTCTGATCTTAGGAGCCCTGCACCTCGAAATACTTCTATTTGAAAAAAAATGAGTTCGGGAATAAAAGTTGAAGAAATTGATTTAATAAATCGTCTGTGTCCCTGTGTCCCTCCCGTGCCGTCTGAACTATAAATCATAGATTATAGGAGTAGAGTTCTGGTTATTTGTCCTGTCTCGGGTTGAATGCACGTGTTAACACTTCATCTTGAAGCCCGGTGTCAAATCTAGACTCTGATAGGAACAGGGTTTGCATTTGTTGAACGCGAAATATACAGGCAACGTTATCAAGTGTTAGTAAATTAAAATATAGAACACGACTTTAAAAACGTTCCTCTTTTATTTGTGGGCGAGAGGATGTCTTAATTAAAAAAAATAAAAGAATGAATTTTGAATTGAATTGAATTCTTTGTTGTCACGAGTGACAGGTCACAGTGAAATGAGGGGGGAAGCAAAGTAGATGTATTAGAAATAGTTCATAGAATTAGGTTTTTAAGAAGGAACTGCAGATGCTGGAAAATCGAAGGTAGACAAAAATGCTGGAGAAACTCAGCGGGTGCAGCAGCATCTATGGAGCGAAGGAAATAGGCAACGTTTCGTCACAGATGCTGCTGCACCCGCTGAGTTTCTCCAGCATTTTTGTGTACAATTGAATTAGGTTGTTTTTTTTTTGTAACGCCCAAAACTAGGATGGATTTTATTTTGTTAAACTTCAGCCTGAAGGTGAGAATCATGAGAGTAAAATCCATGTCACAAGGAGCGCTTTGATCATTCAATATCCTGCCAGGCCAAGTCCCGGGATTTGTTTAACCCCGGGTTTTCCATAACAGCGTTACAGGAAAACGAAATCGTCGACTTATTACAAATGAATGTTCGCCGAGTCTCCCTCCCCCTGAAGTGTATGGATCATAATAAACTACCCCCCTTACACCAATGTAGATGGCTTCCCTTGTTTAAAATATCCCCGAGACTGCTGCTCATTCGATCATCTGGGGTAATCGCATTAGAAGAGGCGATGTTATGATTTCTTTCGAGTCACTGTGTGTGAATCCGGCACAAATACGAAAGGCAATAAAGAGAGTCTGAACAATATGTTATTGCCTTCAATTGAATAAAACTGCAACATTAATATATATTGGACATAACGAATGCAGCGTTGAAGAAAAGCACGCGATAAATGCTCCATTTAGCACCAAAGGCCTCAATCTATCCCACACTCGCCGTCCTATATATAAAAGGTTTGTTTAATTCCTATGCATTTTGTACTGCAGTTGGCGACATTAGATATAGTCGCCTGACTTTATCAAGCTAAAATATATATTAATTTCATATTAGGCATTGCAGCGTCGTTTATACATATATATATGTGTGTGTGTGCGTGTGTGTGTGTGTGTAGGCGTCACATGAAGTAATTGAATCAGCCCACAGTGAACAATCTTTGTAGTAAATATCCATGCAATTTCAGCACACAATTAAGCTGTGTGTACAATTCGGATTTATGAATTTTACAATGCAAAATGCATTGTAATTTGAAGAATAAAATCTCTCTCTCCCTCTCTCCCTCTCGCCCTAGTCCACAATCATCACCTTTTGCCATGAATTACAAACAAAATATACAATTGACTGCATTTTGGTTACTTTCTCAATTGACACTGTGAAATGATTGTACACAAAAAAGCTGGAGAAACTCAGCGTGTGCAGCAGCATCTATGGAGCGAAGGAAATAGACACATTTGCCTATTTCCTTCGCTCCGTAGATGCTGCTGCACCCGCTGAGTTTCTCCAGCTTTTTTGTGTACCTTCGATTTTCCAGCATCTGCAGTTCCTTCTTAAACACTATGTGAAACTATTGTTTTTTTCAGACAAGATCCGTTCGGTTGGCAGTCAATGACACTGCGGCCGCTGAGTTTGGTGACCACTACACGACAATTTTCTGAGGTATTAGGCTGTTCAATCGCCCACCGCTGATCGGGAGAGATACGTTTCGCCAATTTTACGCCCTGCCACGATTTTGTTTTATATTATAAACGCACCCGTGCTAAATACCGAGGCAGCAACAGTATCTGAAGCGTTTGAGTCGCCCCTTCAATACATGCACTTTTGAACTGTGAATGCCCCTCAGACGATTTGGGTGGGAAGGAGAGGGGCGGTGAGGGGGGGGGGGGGGGGGGGGGGGGGTGTAGAGAGAAACCCGTGATCTACGCCATTCCAATGTGTACGTCCAAATATATTTATTCTCACCCCCCCATTCGCGATCATCTCTGCCCCCTTCTCGAAAGAATTGATGCGAACTTTTTGTTAGTCGCGGCCATAATGGTATAGAATCAATTTTGTGATAACTGTCGATAAAGCCTAGTTATAGGCCGGGTGTAGTGTTTCCCTGTGTCTCCGAGACTGTAACTTAAATCTGTATACGGCACGCAGACAGACACACAGAGGCACAGACCCTCACACATACACACACACGCTCTCACTCACACACACAGGGACACACACAGGCACAGACCCTCACACATACACACACACACGCTCTCTCTCACAAACACACACACACACACACACACACACACACACACACACACACACACACAAAGCCGATTGCTTACCTTCCGAACTTCTCGCCGAATTCAATTCTTTCACCTTTTCGTTCTCGCTCTCTATATCCTTGTAAATGTGAGTCGGGCACTGAGTGCTGTCCGTGATGTCCTGGCAGCTGGAATCCGAGCCGCTCAGCTCCCTCGATCGAGCTAACCCGCTCTCCAAAACTTCCCGATATGTGATCGCCTCTTTCTTATCTTTGTTTTTCTGTTCGAAGGATTTGGAGACGAAAGCGGTCAGCTCTTCATGGCTAGCTAGCTCGCTCGCTTCTCCCCACCACCAGGCGCCGAGCCAGACGCAAAGTATTCTCCTCCTCCCCCCCCCACCCCCCCCACCACCCCCACCACCCCCCCCTCCAACACCACCACCTCCGATGGGTCTATAATGATGACCTGTTATTTTACACAGCACCTTGTTAGATGAGGTTGGAAGGGGGGTGTTGCCAGCGGAGACCGGCCCTGGGTGTTATGTGTTACTATTTGAGATCAGACTATTTTATACTAGACGATCAAAGCCCACTGCCCCCCCTCTCCCCTCTCTCCCTCTCTCTCTCTCTCTCTCTCTCTCTCTCTCTCTCTCTCTCTCTCCTTCTCTCCCTCTCTCTCCCTCCATCTCCTTAGCAATTATTCAACCGAGAACGTCTCAGACGCGTGGATCATTCAACCTGTGTACTTCACCGCCACCTCCTCCCCTTTCTCCCCCCCCCCCCCCCCCCCCCTCCTTCGCTCCCCTCCCTCCCTCCCCTCTTCCAATATTCCAGGAACCAAATAGGATTCTTTTAATTTAATTACAAACTCTATTATTGCGCTCCTATTACTTGGATAAACACCCCCGACGTATGGCAACTATTTACATAGGAAATCAGTGAGAGTGCCGAGTGGAGTCGGTGTGACCAAGGCTTGTTTCACAGCATCACAATTACAGCTGGTGGGAACAATTACGCCAATGTTAATAGCCTGGAAAAAAAAGTTTTTAAAATACTTGCATTCATTTAACCAACCAATGTATTCAGTATTTCAATAATTACAGTGCACATCAAATAATTTCACTTATACCATTAAATGAAAATAAATCATGTATGTGTGTTAAATGTGTGTGTGTGTGCGTGTGTGTATTTATGTGTGTGTGTGTGTGTGTTTACATGTGTGTGTGTGTTTACATGTGTGTGTGTGTGTTTACATGTGTGTGTGTGTGTGTGTGTGTGTGTGCGCGTGTGTGTGTGTGTGTGTGTGTGTGTGTATGCGTGCCTGTGTGTGTGTACGCGTGTGTGTGTGTGTGTGTTTACATGTGTGTGTGTGTGTGCGCGCGCGCGCGTGTGTGTGTGTGTGTGTGTGTGTGTGT